>NW_027250920.1:0-85947 GCF_044704955.1 Pristiophorus japonicus | reverse complement strand
AGTGTCTCTCTCTCTCTCTCTGTCAGCGTCTCTCTCTCTCTCTCTCTGTCAGTGTCTCTCTCTCTCTCTCTCTCTCTGTCAGTGTATCTCTCTCTCTGTCAGTGTCTCTCTCTCTCTGTCAGTGTCTCTCTCTCTCTCTGTCAGCGTCTCTCTCTCTCTCTCTGTCAGTGTGTCTCTCTCTCTCTCTCTCTCTGTCAGTGTCTCTCTCTCTCTGTCAGTGTCTCTCTCTCTCTCTCTGTCAGTGTCTCTCTCTCTGTCAGTGTCTCTCTCTCTCTCTCTGTCAGTGTCTCTCTCTCTCTGTCAGTGACTCTCGCTCTCTGTCAGTGTCTCTCACTCTCTCTCTTTCTCTCTGTCAGTGTCTCTCTCTCTCTCTCTGTCAGTGTCTCTCTCTCTGTCAGTGCCTCTCTCTCTCTCTCTGTCAGTGTCTCTCTCTCTCTCTCTGTCAGTGTCTCTCTCTCTCTCTTTGTCAGTGTCTCTCTCTCTGTCATTGTCTCTCTCTCTCTGTCAGTGCCTCTCTCTCTCTCTCTCTCTGTCAGGTGTCTCTCTCTCTCTCTGTTAGTGTCTCTCTCTCTGTAATTCTCTCTCTCTCTCTGTCAGTGTCTCTCTCTCTCTCTCTGTCAGTGCCTCTCTCTCTCTCTCTCTCTGTCAGTGTCTCTCTCTCTCTCTCTGTCAGTGTCTCTCTCTCTCTCTCTGTCAGTGTCTCTCTCTCTTTGTTAGTGTCTCTCTCTCTGTAATTCTCTCTCTCTCTCTGTCAGTGTCTCTCTCTCTCTCTCTCTGTCAGTGTCTCTCTCTCTCTGTCAGTGTCTCTCTCTCTCTCTCTCTCTGTCAATGTCTCCCTCACTCTGTCAGTGTCTCTCTCTCTCTGTCAGTGTCTCTCTCTCTCTCTCTCTGTCAGTGTCTCTCTCCCTATCTCTGCCAATGTCTCTCTCTCTGTCAGTGTCTCTCTCCCTCTCTCTGTCAGTGTCTCTCTCTCTGTCAGTGTCTCTCTCTCTCTCTCTCTGTCAGTGTCTCTCTCCCTCTCTCTGTCAGTGTCTCTCTCACTCTGTCAGTGTCTCTCTCTCTCTCTCTGTCAGTGTCTCTCTCCCTCTCTCTGTCAGTGTCTCTCTCTCTCTGTCAGTGTCTCTCTCCCTCTCTCTGTCAGTGTCTCTCTCTCTCTGTCAGTGTCTCTCTCTCTCTCTCCCTATGTCAGTGTCTCTCTCTCTCTGTCAGTGTCTCTCTCTCTCTGTCAGTATCTCTCTCTCTCTGTCAGTGACTCTCTCTCTCTGTCAGTGTCTCTCTCTCTCTCTCTCTCTGTCAGTGTCTGTCTCTCTGTCAGTGTCTCTCTCTCTCTCTGTCAGTGTCTCTCTCTCTCTCTCTCTGTCAGTGTCTCTCTCTCTCTGTCAGTGTCACTCTCTCTCTCTGTCAGTGTCTCTCTCTCTCTGTCAGTGTCTCTCTCTCTCTCTCTCTCTCTCTCTCTCTGTCAGTGTATCTCTCTCTCTCTGTCAGTGTCTCTCTCTCTCTCTGTCTGTCAGTCTCTCTCTCTCTCTCTCTGTCAGTGTCTCTCTCTCTCTCTCTCTCTGTCAGTGTCTCTCTCCCTCTCTCTGTCAGTGTCTCTCTCTCTCTGTCAGTGTCTCTCTCTCTCTGTCAGTGTCTCTCTCTCTCTCTCTCTCTGTCAGTGTCTCTCTCTCTCTCTCTCTCTCTCTGTCAGTGTCTCTCTCTCTCTCTCACTCTGTCATTGTCTCTCTCTCTCTGTCAGTGTCTCTCTTCTCTGTCAGTGTCTCTCTCTCTCTCTCTCTTTCTCTGTCAGTGTCTCTCTCTCTCTGTCAGTGTCTCTCTCTCTCTGTCAGTGTATCTCTCTCTCTCTCTGTCAGTGTCCCTCTATCTCTGTCAGCGTCTCTCTCTCTCTCTGTCAGTGTCTCTATCTCTCTCTCTCTCTCGTCCCTCTATCTCTGTCAGGTCTTCTCTCTCTCTCTCTGTCAGTGTCTCTATCTCTCTCTCTCTCTCTGTCAGTGTCTCTCTCTCTCTCTGTCAGAGTCTCTCTCTCTCTCTGTCAGTGTCTCTCTCTCTCTCTCTCTCTGTCAGTGTCTCTCTCTCTCTGTCCGTGTCTCTCTCTCTCTCTGTCAGTGTCTCTCTCTCTCTGTCAGCTTCTCTCTCTCTCTCTCTCTGTCGTGACTCTCTCTCTCTGTCAGTGTCTTCTCTCTCTCTCTCTGTCAGTGTCTCTCTCTCTCTCTGTCAGTCTCTCTCTCTCTGTCAGTGCCACTCTCTCTCTCTCTGTCAGTGTCTCTCTCTCTCTGACAGTGTCTCTCTCTCTCTCTCTGTCAGTGTCTCTCTCTCTCTCTCTCTCTGTCAGTGTCTCTCTCTCTCTCTCGCTGTCAGTGTCTCTCTCTCTCTCTCTCTCTGTCAGTGTCTCTCTCTCTCTGTCAGTGTCTCTCTCTCTCTCTCTCTGTCAGTGTCTCTCTCTCTCTGTCAGTGTCTCTCTCTCTCTCTTTCTCTGTCAGTCTCTCTCTCTCTGTCAGTGTCTCTCTCTCTCTCTGTCAGTGTCTCTCTATCTCTGTCAGCGTCCTCTCTCTCTCTCTCTGTCAGTGTCTCTCTCTCTCTCTGTCAGCGTCTCTCTCTCTCTCTCTGTCAGTGTCTCTCTCTCTCTCTCTCTCTGTCAGTGTCTCTCTCTCTGTCAGTGTCTCTCTCTCTCTCTGTCAGTGTCTCTCTCTCTCTGTCAGTGTTTCTCTCTCTCTCTCTGTCAGTGTCTCTCTCTCTCTGTCAGTGCACTCTCTCTCTCTCTGTCAGTGTCTCTCTCTCTCTCTCTGTCAGTGTCTCTCTCTCTCTCTCTGTCAGTGTCTCTCTCTCTCTCTCACTCTGTCATTGTCTCTCTCTCTCTGTCAGTGTCTCTCTTCTCTGTCAGTGTCTCTCTCTCTCTCTCTCTTTCTCTGTCAGTGTCTCTCTCTCTCTGTCAGTGTCTCTCTCTCTCTGTCAGTGTATCTCTCTCTCTCTCTGTCAGTGTCCCTCTATCTCTGTCAGCGTCTCTCTCTCTCTCTGTCAGTGTCTCTATCTCTCTCTCTCTGTCAGTGTCTCTCTCTCTCAGTCAGTGTCTCTCTCTGCTCTCTGTCAGTGTCTCTCTCTCTCTGTCAGCGTCTCTCTCTCTCTCTCTCTGTCAGTGTTCTCTCTCTCTCTCTCTCTGTCAGTGTCTCTCTCTCTCTGTCCGTGTCTCTCTCTCTCTCTGTCAGTGTCTCTCTCTCTCTGTCAGTGTCTCTCTCTCTCTCTCTCTGTCAGTGACTCTCTCTCTCTGTCAGTGTCTCTCTCTCTCTCTCTCTCTCTCTGTCAGTGTCTCTCTCTCTCTCTCTGTCAGTGTCTCTCTCTCTCTGTCAGTGCCACTCTCTCTCTCTCTGTCAGTGTCTCTCTCTCTCTGTCAGTGTCTCTCTCTCTCTCTCTGTCAGTGTCTCTCTCACTCTCTCTCCCTCTCTGTCAGTGTCTCTCTCTCTCTCTCGCTCTGTCAGTGTCTCTCTCTCTCTCTCTCTCTGTCAGTGTCTCTCTCTCTCTTTCAGTGTCTCTCTCTCTCTCTCTCTGTCAGTGTCTCTCTTCTCTGTCAGTGTCTCTCTCTCTCTCTCTTTCTCTGTCAGTCTCTCTCTCTCTCTGTCAGTGTCTCTCTCTCTCTCTGTCAGTGTCTCTCTATCTCTGTCAGCGTCTCTCTCTCTCTCTCTGTCAGTGTCTCTCTCTCTCTCTCTGTCAGCGTCTCTCTCTCTCTCTCTGTCAGTGTCTCTCTCTCTCTCTCTCTGTCAGTGTCTCTCTCTCTCTGTCAGTGTCTCTCTCTCTCTCTCTGTCAGTGTCTCTCTCTCTCTGTCAGTGTTTCTCTCTCTCTCTCTGTCAGTGTCTCTCTCTCTCTGTCAGTGCCACTCTCTCTCTCTCTGTCAGTGTCTCTCTCTCTCTCTCTGTCAGTGTCTCTCTCTCTCTCTCTGTCAGTGACTCTCTCTCTCTGTCAGTGTCTCTCTCTCTCTCTCTCTCTCTGTCAGTGTTTCTCTCTCTCTCTCTGTCAGTGTCTCCCTCTCCTCTGTCAGTGTCTCTCTCTCTCTCTCTCTGTCAGTGTCTCTCTCTCTGTCATTGTCTCTCTCTCTCTGTCAGTGTCTCTCTCTCTCTCTCTCTCTCTGTCAGTGTCTCTCTCTCTCTCTGTCAGTGTCTCTCTCTCTCTCTCTGTCAGTTTCTCTCTAACTCTGTCAGTGTCTCTCTCTCTGTAATTCTCTCTCTCTCTCTGTCAGTGTCTCTCTCTCTGTCATTGTCTCTCTCTCTCTGTCAGTGTCTCTCTCTCTCTCTCTCTCTCTGTCAGTGTCTCTCTCTCTCTGTCAGTCTCTCTCTCTCTCTCACTGTCAGTGACTCTCTCTCTCTGTCTTTGTCTCTCTCCCTTTCTCTGTCTCTGTCAGTGTCTCTCTCTCTCTCTCTCTGTCAGTGTCTCTCTCTCTCTCTCTCTGTCAGTGTCTCTCTCTCTCTGTCAGTGTCTCTCTCTCTCTCTCTGTCAGTGTCTCCCTCTCTCTCTGTCAGCGTCTCTCTCTCTCTCTCTGTCAGTGTCTCTCTCTCTCTCTCTGTCAGCGTCTCTCTCTCTCTCTCTCTGTCAGTGTCTCTCTCTCTCTCTCTCTCTGTCAGTGTATCTCTCTCTCTGTCAGTGTCTCTCTCTCTCTGTCAGTGTCTCTCTCTCTCTCTGTCAGCGTCTCTCTCTCTCTCTCTGTCAGTGTGTCTCTCTCTCTCTCTCTCTCTGTCAGTGTCTCTCTCTCTCTGTCAGTGTCTCTCTCTCTCTCTCTGTCAGTGTCTCTCTCTCTCTGTCAGTGTCTCTCTCTCTCTCTCTGTCAGTGTCTCTCTCTCTCTCTGTCAGTGACTCTCTCTCTCTGTCAGTGTCTCTCACTCTCTCTCTCTCTCTGTCAGTGTCTCTCTCTCTCTCTCTGTCAGTGTCTCTCTCTCTGTCAGTGCCTCTCTCTCTCTCTCTGTCAGTGTCTCTCTCTCTCTCTCTGTCAGTGTCTCTCTCTCTCTCTTTGTCCGTGTCTCTCTCTCTGTCATTGTCTCTCTCTCTCTGTCCGTGCCTCTCTCTCTCTCTCTCTGTCAGTGTCTCTCTCTCTCTCTCTGTTAGTGTCTCTCTCTCTGTAATTCTCTCTCTCTCTCTGTCAGTGTCTCTCTCTCTCTCTCTGTCAGTGCCTCTCTCTCTCTCTCTCTCTGTCAGTGTCTCTCTCTCTCTCTCTGTCAGTGTCTCTCTCTCTCTCTCTGTCAGTGTCTCTCTCTCTTTGTTAGTGTCTCTCTCTCTGTAATTCTCTCTCTCTCTCTGTCAGTGTCTCTCTCTCTCTCTCTCTCTGTCAGTGTCTCTCTCTCTCTGTCAGTGTCTCTCTCTCTCTCTCTCTCTGTCAATGTCTCCCTCACTCTGTCAGTGTCTCTCTCTCTCTGTCAGTGTCTCTCTCTCTCTCTCTCTGTCAGTGTCTCTCTCCCTATCTCTGCCAATGTCTCTCTCTCTCTGTCAGTGTCTCTCTCCCTCTCTCTGTCAGTGTCTCTCTCTCTGTCAGTGTCTCTCTCTCTCTCTCTCTGTCAGTGTCTCTCTCCCTCTCTCTGTCAGTGTCTCTCTCACTCTGTCAGTGTCTCTCTCTCTCTCTCTGTCAGTGTCTCTCTCCCTCTCTCTGTCAGTGTCTCTCTCTCTCTGTCAGTGTCTCTCTCCCTCTCTCTGTCAGTGTCTCTCTCTCTCTGTCAGTGTCTCTCTCTCTCTCTCCCTATGTCAGTGTCTCTCTCTCTCTGTCAGTGTCTCTCTCTCTCTGTCAGTATCTCTCTCTCTCTGTCAGTGACTCTCTCTCTCTGTCAGTGTCTCTCTCTCTCTCCCTATGTCAGTGTCTCTCTCTCTCTGTCAGTGTCTCTCTCTCTCTGTCAGTGCCTCTCTCTCTCTCTCTGTCAGTCTCTCTCTCTCTCTCTGTAAGTGTCTCTCTCCCTCTCTCTGTCAGTCTCTCTCTCTCTCTCTGTCAGTGTCTGTCTCTCTCTCTGTCAGTATCTCTCTCTCTCTCTCTCTCTCTGTCAGTGCCTCTCTCTCTCTGTCAGCGTCTCTCTCTCTCTCTCTCTCTGTCAGTGCCTCTCTCTCTCTGTCAGTGTCTCTCTCTCTCTCTGTCAGTGTCTCTCTCTCTCTCTGTCTTTCAGTCTCTCTCTCTCTCTATGTCAGTGTCTCTCTCTCGCTCTCTCTCTGTCAGTGTCTGTCTCTCTGTCAGTGTCTCTCTCTCTCTCTCTGTCAGTGTCTCTCTCTCTCTCTCTGTCAGTGTCTCTCTCTCTCTGTCAGTGTCTCTCTCTCTCTCTCTCTCTCTGTTAATGTCTCTCTCTCTCTGTCAGTGTCTCTCTCTCTCTGTCTGTCAGTCTCTCTCTCTCTCTCTCTGTCAGTGTCTCTCTCCCTCTCTCTGTCAGTGTCTCTCTCTCTCTGTCAGTGTCTCTCTCTCTCTGTCAGTGTCTCTCTCACTCTCTCTCTCTCTGTCAGTGTCTCTCTCTCTCTCTCTCTCTGTCAGTGTCTCTCTCTCTCTCTCTCTCTCTGTCATTGTCTCTCTCTCTCTCTGTCAGTGTCTCTCTTCTCTGTCAGTGTCTCTCTCTCTCTCTTTCTCTGTCAGTGTCTCTCTCTCTCTGTCAGTGTCTCTCTCTCTGTCAGTGTCTCTCTCTCTATCTCTGTCAGTGTCCCTCTATCTCTGTCAGCGTCTCTCTCTCTCTCTCTGTCAGTGTCTCTCTCTCTCTCCTCTCTCTCTGTCAGTGTCTCTCTCTCTCAGTCAGTGTCTCTCTCTCTCTCTCTCTGTCAGTGTCTCTCTCTCTCTCTCTCTCTCTGTCAGTGTCTCTCTCTCTCAGTCAGTGCCACTCTCTCTCTCTCTGTCAGTGTCTCTCTCTCTCTGTCAGTGTCTCTCTCTCTCTCTCTGTCAGTGTCTCTCTCACTCTCTCTCCCTCTCTGTCAGTGTCTCTCTCTCTCTCTCGCTCTGTCAGTGTCTCTCTCTCTCTCTCTCTCTGTCAGTGTCTCTCTCTCTCTTTCAGTGTCTCTCTCTCTCTCTCTCTGTCAGTGTCTCTCTTCTCTGTCAGTGTCTCTCTCTCTCTCTCTTTCTCTGTCAGTCTCTCTCTCTCTCTGTCAGTGTCTCTCTCTCTCTCTGTCAGTGTCTCTCTATCTCTGTCAGCGTCTCTCTCTCTCTCTCTGTCAGTGTCTCTCTCTCTCTCTCTGTCAGCGTCTCTCTCTCTCTCTCTGTCAGTGTCTCTCTCTCTCTCTCTCTCTCTGTCAGTGTCTCTCTCTCTCTGTCAGTGTCTCTCTCTCTCTCTGTCAGTGTCTCTCTCTCTCTGTCATGGTTTCTCTCTCTCTCTCTGTCAGTGTCTCTCTCTCTCTGTCAGTGCCACTCTCTCTCTCTCTGTCAGTGTCTCTCTCTCTCTCTCTGTCAGTGTCTCTCTCTCTCTCTCTGTCAGTGACTCTCTCTCTCTGTCAGTGTCTCTCTCTCTCTCTCTCTCTGTCAGTGTTTCTCTCTCTCTCTCTGTCAGTGTCTCCCTCTCTCTGTCAGTGTATCTCTCTCTCTCTCTCTGTCAGTGTCTCTCTCTCTGTCATTGTCTCTCTCTCTCTGTCAGTGTCTCTCTCTCTCTCTCTCTCTCTTCAGTGTCTCTCTCTCTCTCTGTCAGTGTCTCTCTCTCTCTCTCTGTCAGTTTCTCTCTACCTCTGTCAGTGTCTCTCTCTCTGTAATTCTCTCTCTCTCTCTGTCAGTGTCTCTCTCTCTGTCATTGTCTCTCTCTCTCTGTCAGTGTCTCTCTCTCTCTCTCTCTCTCTGTCAGTGTCTCTCTCTCTGTCAGTCTCTCTCTTCTCTCACTGTCAGTGACTCTCTCTCTCTGTCTTTGTCTCTCTCCCTTTCTCTGTCTCTGTCAGTGTCTCTCTCTCTCTCTCTCTTGTCAGTGTCTCTCTCTCTCTCTCTCTGTCAGTGTCTCTCTCTCTCTGTCAGTGTCTCTCTCTCTCTCTCTGTCAGTGTCTCCCTCTCTCTCTGTCAGCGTCTCTCTCTCTCTCTCTGTCAGTGTCTCTCTCTCTCTCTCTGTCAGCGTCTCTTCTCTCTCTCTCTCTGTCAGTGTCTCTCTCTCTCTCTCTCTCTGTCAGTGTATCTCTCTCTCTGTCAGTGTCTCTCTCTCTCTGTCAGTGTCTCTCTCTCTCTCTGTCAGCGTCTCTCTCTCTCTCTCTGTCAGTGTGTCTCTCTCTCTCTCTCTCTCTGTCAGTGTCTCTCTCTCTGTCAGTGTCTCTCTCTCTCTCTGTCAGTGTCTCTCTCTCTGTCAGTGTCTCTCTCTCTCTCTCTGTCAGTGTCTCTCTCTCTCTGTCAGTGACTCTCTCTCTCTGTCAGTGTCTCTCACTCTCTCTCTCTCTCTGTCAGTGTCTCTCTCTCTCTGTCAGTGTCTCTCTCTCTGTCAGTGCCTCTCTCTCTCTTCTCTGTCAGTGTCTCTCTCTCTCTCTCTGTCAGTGTCTCTCTCTCTCTCTTTGTCCGTCTTCTCTCTCTTGTCATTGTCTCTCTCTCTCTGTCCGTGCCTCTCTCTCTCTCTCTCTGTCAGTGTCTCTCTCTCTCTCTCTGTTAGTGTCTCTCTCTCTGTAATTCTCTCTCTCTCTCTGTTCAGTGTCTCTCTCTCTCTCTGTCAGTGCCTCTCTCTCTCTCTCTCTCTGTCAGTGTCTCTCTCTCTCTCCTGTCAGTGTCTCTCTCTCTCTCTCTGTCAGTGTCTCTCTCTCTTTGTTAGTGTCTCTCTCTCTGTAATTCTCTCTCTCTCTCTGTCAGTGTCTCTCTCTCTCTCTCTCTCTGTCAGTGTCTCTCTCTCTCTGTCAGTGTCTCTCTCTCTCTCTCTCTCTGTCAATGTCTCCCTCACTCTGTCAGTGTCTCTCTCTCTCTGTCAGTGTCTCTCTCTCTCTCTCTCTGTCAGTGTCTCTCTCCCTATCTCTGCCAATGTCTCTCTCTCTCTGTCAGTGTCTCTCTCCTCTCTCTGTCAGTGTCTCTCTCTCTGTCAGTGTCTCTCTCTCTCTCTCTCTGTCAGTGTCTCTCTCCTCTCTCTGTCAGTGTCTCTCTCACTCTGTCAGTGTCTCTCTCTCTCTCTCTGTCAGTGTCTCTCTCCCTCTCTCTGTCAGTGTCTCTCTCTCTCTGTCAGTGTCTCTCTCCCTCTCTCTGTCAGTGTCTCTCTCTCTCTGTCAGTGTCTCTCTCTCTCTCTCCCTATGTCAGTGTCTCTCTCTCTCTGTCAGTGTCTCTCTCTCTCTGTCAGTATCTCTCTCTCTCTGTCAGTGACTCTCTCTCTCTGTCAGTGTCTCTCTCTCTCTCCCTATGTCAGTGTCTCTCTCTCTCTGTCAGTGTCTCTCTCTCTCTGTCAGTGCCTCTCTCTCTCTCTCTGTCAGTCTCTCTCTCTCTCTCTGTAAGTGTCTCTCTCCCTCTCTCTGTCAGTCTCTCTCTCTCTCTCTGTCAGTGTCTGTCTCTCTCTCTGTCAGTATCTCTCTCTCTCTCTCTCTCTCTGTCAGTGCCTCTCTCTCTCTGTCAGCGTCTCTCTCTCTCTCTCTCTCTGTCAGTGCCTCTCTCTCTCTGTCAGTGTCTCTCTCTCTCTCTGTCAGTGTCTCTCTCTCTCTCTGTCTTTCAGTCTCTCTCTCTCTCTATGTCAGTGTCTCTCTCTCGCTCTCTCTCTGTCAGTGTCTGTCTCTCTGTCAGTGTCTCTCTCTCTCTCTCTGTCAGTGTCTCTCTCTCTCTCTCTGTCAGTGTCTCTCTCTCTCTGTCAGTGTCTCTCTCTCTCTCTCTCTCTCTGTTAATGTCTCTCTCTCTCTGTCAGTGTCTCTCTCTCTCTGTCTGTCAGTCTCTCTCTCTCTCTCTCTGTCAGTGTCTCTCTCCCTCTCTCTGTCAGTGTCTCTCTCTCTCTGTCAGTGTCTCTCTCTCTCTGTCAGTGTCTCTCTCACTCTCTCTCTCTCTGTCAGTGTCTCTCTCTCTCTCTCTCTCTGTCAGTGTCTCTCTCTCTCTCTCTCTCTCTGTCATTGTCTCTCTCTCTCTCTGTCAGTGTCTCTCTTCTCTGTCAGTGTCTCTCTCTCTCTCTTTCTCTGTCAGTGTCTCTCTCTCTCTGTCAGTGTCTCTCTCTCTGTCAGTGTCTCTCTCTCTATCTCTGTCAGTGTCCCTCTATCTCTGTCAGCGTCTCTCTCTCTCTCTCTGTCAGTGTCTCTCTCTCTCTCTCTCTCTCTGTCAGTGTCTCTCTCTCTCAGTCAGTGTCTCTCTCTCTCTCTCTGTCAGTGTCTCTCTCTCTCTCTGTCAGCGTCTCTGTCTCTCTCTCTGTCAGTGTCTCTCTCTCTCTCTCTCTGTCAGTGTCTCTCTCTCTCTGTCCGTGTCTCTCTCTCTCTCTGTCAGTGTCTCTCTCCCTCTGTCAGTGTCTTTCTCTCTCTCTCTGTCAGTCTCTCTCTCTCTCTCTCTGTCAGTGTCTCTCTCTCTCTGTCAGTGTCTCTCTCTCTCTCTGTCAGTGTCTCTCTCTCTCTGTCAGTGTCTCTCTCTCTCTCTCTGTCTGTGACTCTCTCGCTCTGTCAGTGTCACTCTCCCTCTCTCTGTGTCTGTCAGCGTCTCTCTCTCTCTCTCTGTCAGTGTCTCTCTCTCTCTCGCTCTTTCTCTGTCAGTGTCTCTCTCTCTCTGTCAGTGTCTCTCTCTCTCTCTGTCAGTGTCTCTCTCTCTCTCTCTGTCAGTGTCTCTCTTTCTCTCTTTCAGTGTCTCTCTCTCTCTCTCTGTCAGTGACTCTCTCTCTCTGTCAGTGTCTCTCTCTCTCTCTCTCTCTCTGTCAGTGTCTCTCTCTCTCTCTCTCTGTCAGTGTCTCTCTCTCTCTGTCAGTGTCTCTCTCTCTCTCTCTGTAAGTGTCTCTCTCTCTGTAATTGTCCATCTCTCTCTGTCAGTGTCTCTCTCTCTTTCTCTCTCTCTGTCAGTGTCTCTCTCTCTATCTGTCAGTTTCACTCTTTCTCTCTCAATCAGTGTCTCTCTCTCTGTCAGTGTCTCTCTCTCTGTAATTGTCTCTCTCTCTCTCTGTCAGTGTCTCTCTCTCTCTCTCTTTGTCAGTCTCTCTCTCTCTGTCAGTGTCTCTCTCTCTCTCTCTCTGTCAGTCTCTCTCTCTCTCTCTGTCAGTGTCCCTCTCTCTCTCTGTCAGTATCTCTCTCTTGCTCTCTCTGTCAGTGTCTAACTCCCTCTCTCTGTCAGTGTCTCTCTCTCTCTGTCAGTGTCTCTCTCTCTCTGTCAGTGTCTCTCTCTCTCTCTCTCTGTGTCAGTGTCTCTCTCTCTCTGTCAATGTCTCTCTCCCTCTCTCTGTCAGTGTCTCTCTCTCTCTGACAGTGTCTCTCTCTCTCTCTCTCTGTCAGTGTCTCTCTCCCTCTCTCTGTCAGTGTCTCTCTCACTCTGTCAGTGTCTCTCTCTCTCTCTCTCTCTGTCAGTGTCTCTCTCCCTCTCTCTGTCAGTGTATCTCTCTCTCTGTCAGTGTCTCTCTCCCTCTCTCTGTCAGTGTCTCTCTCTCTCTGTCAGTATCTCTCTCTCTCTCTCCCTATGTCAGTGTCTCTCTCTCTCTGTCAGTGTCTCTCTCTCTCTGTCAGTATCTCTCTCTCTCTGTCAGTGACTCTCTCTCTCTGTCAGTGTCTGTCTCTCTCTGTCAGTGTCTCTCTCTCTCTCTCTGTCAGTGTCTCTCTCTCTCTGTCATTGTCTCTCTCTCTCTGTCAGTGTCTCTCTCTCTCTGTCAGTGTCTCTCTCTCTCTCTCTCTCTCTGTCAGTGTCTCTCTCTCTCTGTCAGTGTCTCTCTCCCTCTCTCTGTCAGTGCCTCTCTCTCTCTGTCAGTCTCTCTCTCTCTCTCTGTCAGTGTCTCTCTCCCTCTCTCTGTCAGTCTCTCTCTCTCTCTCTCTCTCTGTCAGTGTCTGTCTCTCTCTCTGTCAGTATCTCTCTCTCTCTCTCTCTCTCTCTCTGTCAGTGTCTCTCTCTCTCTGTCAGCGTCTCTCTCTCTCTCTCTCTGTCAGTGTCTCTCTCTCTCTGTCAGTGTCTCTCTCTCTCTCTGTCTGTCAGTCTCTCTCTCTCTCTCTGTCAGTGTTTCTCTCTCTCTCTCTCTGTCAGTGTCTCTCTCTCTCTGTCAGAGTCTCTCTCTCTCTCTCTCTCTGTCAATGTCTCTCTCTCTCTGTCAGTGTCTCTCTCTCTCTGTCAGTGTCTCTCTCTCTCTCTCTCTCTCTGTCAGTGTCTCTCTCTCTCTCTCTCTCTCTCTCTGTCAGTGTATCTCTCTCTCTCTGTCAGTGTCTCTCTCTCTCTCTGTCTGTCAGTCTCTCTCTCTCTCTCTCTGTCAGTGTCTCTCTCTCTCTCTCTCTCTGTCAGTGTCTCTCTCCCTCTCTCTGTCAGTGTCTCTCTCTCTCTGTCAGTGTCTCTCTCTCTCTGTCAGTGTCTCTCTCACTCTCTCTCTCTCTGTCAATTTCTCTCTCTCTCTCTCTCTCTGTCAGTGTCTCTCTCTCTCTCTCACTCTGTCATTGTCTCTCTCTCTCTGTCAGTGTCTCTCTTCTCTGTCAGTGTCTCTCTCTCTCTCTCTCTTTCTCTGTCAGTGTCTCTCTCTCTCTGTCAGTCAGTGTCTCTCTCTCTCTGTCAGTGTCTCTCTCTCTCTCTCTGTCAGTGTCCCTCTATCTCTGTCAGCGTCTCTCTCTCTCTCTGTCAGTGTCTCTCTCTCTCTCTCTCTCTCTGTCAGTGTCTCTCTCTCTCAGTCAGTGTCTCTCTCTCTCTCTCTCTGTCAGTGTCTCTCTCTCTCTCTGTCAGCGTCTCTCTCTCTCTCTCTCTGTCAGTGTCTCTCTCTCTCTCTCTCTCTGTCAGTGTCTCTCTCTCTCTGTCCGTGTCTCTCTCTCTCTCTGTCAGTGTCTCTCTCTCTCTGTCAGTGTCTCTCTCTCTCTCTCTCTGTCAGTGACTCTCTCTCTCTGTCAGTGTCTCTCTCTCTCTCTCTCTCTCTGTCAGTGTCTCTCTCTCTCTCTGTCAGTGTCTCTCTCTCTCTGTCAGTGCCACTCTCGATCTCTCTGTCAGTGTCTCTCTCTCTCTCTGTCAGTGTCTCGCTCTCTCTCTCTGTCAGTGTCTCTCTCAGTCTCTCTCTCTCTCTGTCAGTGTCTCTCTCTCTCTCTCTCTCTGTCAGTGTCTCTCTCTCACTCTCTCTCTGTCATTGTCTCTCTCTCTCTCTGTCAGTGTCTCTCTTCTCTGTCAGTGTCTCTCTCTCTCTCTCTTTCTCTGTCAGTGTCTCTCTCTCTCTGTCAGTGTCTCTCTCTCTCTCTCTCTCTCTCTGTCAGTGTCTCTCTCTCTCTGTCAGTGTCTCTCTCTCTCTGTCAGTGTCTCTCTATCTCTGTCAGCGTCTCTCTCGCTCTCTCTCTGTCAGTGTCTCTCTCTCTCTCTCTCTCTCTCTGTCTGTGTCTCTCTCTCTCAGTCAGTGTCTCTCTCTCTCTCTCTGTCAGTGTCTCTCTCTCTCTCTCTGTCAGCGTCTCTCTCTCTCTCTCTGTCAGTGTCTCTCTCTCTCTCTCTCTCTGTCAGTGTCTCTCTCTCTCTGTCAGTGTCTCTCTCTCTCTCTATCAGTGACTCTCTCTCTCTGTCAGTGTCTCTCTCTCTCTCTCTCTCTGTCAGTGTCTCTCTCCCTCTGTCAGTGTCTCTCTCTCTCTGTCAGTGCCACTCTCTCTCTCTCTGTCAGTGTCTCTCTCTCTCTGTCAGTGTCTCTCTCTCTCTCTCTGTCAGTGTCTCTCTCTCTCTCTCTGTCAGTGACTCTCTCTCACTGTCAGTGTCTCTCTCTCTCACTCTCTCTGTCAGTGTTTCTCTCTCTCTCTCTGTCAGTGTCTCCCTCTCTCTGTCAGTGTCTCTCTCTCTCTCTCTGTCAGTCTCTCTCTCTCTGTCATTGTCTCTCTCTCTCTGTCAGTGTCTCTCTCTCTCTCTCTGTCTGTGACTCTCTCGCTCTGTCAGTGTCACTCTCCCTCTCTCTGTGTCTGTCAGCGTCTCTCTCTCTCTCTCTGTCAGTGTCTCTCTCTCTCTCTGTCAGTGTCTCTCTCTCTCTCTCTGTCAGTGTCTCTCTCTCTCTCTGTCAGTGTCTCTCTCTCTCTCTCTGTCTGTGACTCTCTCGCTCTGTCAGTGTCACTCTCCCTCTCTCTGTGTCTGTCAGCGTCTCTCTCTCTCTCTCTGTCAGTGTCTCTCTCTCTCTCTGTCAGTGTCTCGCTCTCTCTCTCTGTCAGTGTCTCTCTCTCTCTCTGTCAGTGTCTCTCTCTCTCTCTCTGTCAGTGACTCTCTCTCTCTGTCAGTGTCTCTCTCTCTCTCTCTCTCTCTGTCAGTGTCTCTCTCTCTCTCTCTCTGTCAGTGTCTCTCTCTCTCTGTCAGTGTCTCTCTCTCTCTCTCTGTAAGTGTCTCTCTCTCTGTAATTGTCCATCTCTCTCTGTCAGTGTCTCTCTCTCTCTCTCTCTCTGTCAGTGTCTCTCTCTCTCTCTGTCAGTGTCACTCTTTCTCTCTCAACCAGTGTCTCTCTCTCTCTGTCAGTGTCTCTCTCTCTGTAATTGTCTCTCTCTCTCTCTGTCAGTGTCTCTCGCTCTCTCTCTTTGTCAGTGTCTCTCTCTCTGTCAGTGTCTCTCTCTCTCTCTCTGTCAGTCTTTCTCTCTCTCTCTGTCAGTGTCTCTCTCTCTCTCTGTCAGTATCTCTCTCTCGCTCTCTCTGTCAGTGTCTCTCTCCCTCTCTCTGTCAGTGTCTCTCTCTCTCTGTCAGTGTCTCTCCCTCTCTGTCAGTGTCTCTCTCTCTCTCTCTCTATGTCAGTGTCTCTCTCTCTCTGTCAGTGTCTCTCTCCCTCTCTCTGTCAGTGTCTCTCTCTATCTGACAGTGTCTCTCTCTCTCTCTCTCTCTGTCAGTGTCTCTCTCCCTCTCTCTGTCAGTGTCTCTCTCACTCTGTCAGTGTCTCTCTCTCTCTCTCTTTCAGTGTCTCTCTCCCTCTCTCTGTCAGTGTCTCTCTCTCTCTCTCTGTCAGTGTCTCTCTCCCTCTCTCTATCAGTGTCTCTCTCTCTCTGTCAGTATCTCTCTCTCTCTCTCCCTATGTCAGTGTCTCTCTCTCTCTGTCAGTATCTCTCTCTCTCTGTCAGTGACTCTCTCTCTCTGTCAGTGTCTCTCTCTCTCTATCAGTGTCTCTCTCTCTCTCTCTGTCAGTGTCTCTCTCTCTCTGTCATTGTCTCTCTCTCTCTGTCAGTGTCTCTCTCTCTCTGTCAGTGTCTCTCTCTCTCTCTCTCTCGCTCTGTCAGTGTCTCTCTCTCTCTGTCAGTGTCTCTCTCCCTCTCTCTGTCAGTGCCTCTCTCTCTCTCTGTCAGTCTCTCTCTCTCTCTCTCTGTCAGTGTCTCTCTCCCTCTCTCTGTCAGTCTCTCTCTCTCTCTCTCTGTCAGTGTCTGTCTCTCTCTCTGTCAGTATCTCTCTCTCTCTCTCTCTCTCTGTCAGTGTCTCTCTCTCTCTGTCAGTGTCTCTCTCTCTCTGTCCGTGTCTCTCTCTCTCTCTGTCTGTCAGTCTCTCTCTCTCTCTCTGTCAGTGTCTCTCTCTCTCTCTCTCTCTCTCTCTCAGTGTCTGTCTCTCTGTCAGTGTCTCTCTCTCTCTCTCTGTCAGTGTCTCTCTCTCTCTCTCTCTGTCAGTGTCTCTCTCTCTCTGTCAGAGTCTCTATCTCTCTCTCTCTCTCTGTCAATGTCTCTCTCTCTCTGTCAGTGTCTCTCTCTCTCTGTCAGTGTCTCTCTCTCTCTCTCTCTCTCTGTCAGTGTCTCTCTCTCTCTGTCAGTGTCTCTCTCTCTCTCTCTCTCTCTCTCTCTCTCTGTTAGTGTCTCTCTCTCTCTCTGTCAGTGTCTCTGTCTCTCTCTGTCTGTCAGTCTCTCTCTCTCTCTCTCTGTCAGTGTCTCTCTCTCTCTCTGTCAGTGTCTCTCTCCCTCTCTCTGTCAGTGACTCTCTCTCTCTGTCAGTGTGTCTCTCTCTCTGTCAGTGTCTCTCTCACTCTCTCTCTCTCTGTCATTGTCTCTCTCTCTCTCTGTCAGTGTCTCTCTCTCTCTCTCACTCTGTCATTGTCTCTCTCTCTCTGTCAGTCAGTGTCTCTCTCTCTCTGTCAGTGTCTCTCTCTCTCTCTCTGTCAGTGTCCCTCTATCTCTGTCAGCGTCTCTCTCTCTCTCTGTCAGTGTCTCTCTCTCTCTCTCTCTCTCTGTCAGTGTCTCTCTCTCTCAGTCAGTGTCTCTCTCTCTCTCTCTGTCAGTGTCTCTCTCTCTCTCTGTCAGCGTCTCTCTCTCTCTCTCTCTGTCAGTGTCTCTCTCTCTCTCTCTGTCAGTGTCTCTCTCTCTCTCTGTCAGTGTCTCTCTCTCTCTGTCAGTGTCTCTCTCTCTCTCTGTCAGTGACTCTCTCTCTCTGTCAGTGTCTCTCTCTCTCTCTCTCTCTCTCTGTCAGTGTCTCTCTCTCTCTCTGTCAGTGTCTCTCTCTCTCTGTCAGTGCCACTCTCTCTCTCTCTGTCAGTGTCTCTCTCTCTCTCTGTCAGTGTCTCTCTCTCTCTCTCTGTCAGTGTCTCTCTCAGTCTCTCTCTCTCTCTGTCAGTGTCTCTCTCTCTCTCTCTCTCTGTCAGTGTCTCTCTCTCTCTCTCTCTGTCATTGTCTCTCTCTCTCTGTCAGTGTCTCTCTTCTCTGTCAGTGTCTCTCTCTCTCTCTCTTTCTCTGTCAGTGTCTCTCTCTCTCTGTCAGTGTCCCTCTCTCTCTCTCTGTCAGTGTCTCTCTATCTCTGTCAGCGTCTCTCTCTCTCTCTGTCAGTCTCTCTCTCTCTCTCTCTGTCAGCGTCTCTCTCTCTCTCTCTGTCAGTGTCTCTCTCTCTCTCTCTCCGTCAGTGTCTCTCTCTCTCTGTCAGTGTCTCTCTCTCTCTCTGTCAGTGTCTCTCTCTCTCTGTCAGTGTTTCTCTCTCTCTCTCTGTCAGTGACTCTCTCTCTCTGTCAGTGTCTCTCTCTCTCTCTCTCTCTCTGTCAGTGTCTCTCTCTCTCTGTCAGTGTCTCTCTCTCTCTGTCAGTGCCACTCTCTCTCTCTCTGTCAGTGTCTCTCTCTCTCTGTCAGTCTCTCTCTCTCTCTCTCTGTCAGTGACTCTCTCTCTCTGTCAGTGTCTCTCTCTCTCTCTCTCTCTGTCAGTGTTTCTCTCTCTCTCTCTGTCAGTGTCTCCCTCTCTCTGTCAGTGTCTCTCTCTCTCTCTCTGTCAGTGTTTCTCCCTCTCTCTCTGTCAGTGTCTCTCTCTCTCTTTCAGTGTCTCTCTCTCTCTCTCTGTCAGTGACTCTCTCTCTGTCATTGTCTCTCTCTCTCTGTCAGTGTCTCTCTCTCTCTCTCTCTCTCTCTGTCAGTGTCTCTCTCTCTCTCTGTCAGTGTCTCTCTCTCTCTCTGTCAGTGTATCTCTCTCTCTGTCAGTGTCTCTCTCTCTGTAATTCTCTCTCTCTCTCTCTCTGTCAGTGTCTCTCTCTCTCTGTCAGTGTCTCTCTCTCTCTGTCAGTGTCACTCTCTCTCTCTAAGTCAGTGTCTCTCTCTCTGTCAGTGTCTCTCTGTCTCTCTCTGTCAGTGTCTCTCTCTCTCTCTCTGTCAGTGACTCTCTCTCTCTGTCAGTGTCTCTCTCTCTCTCTCTCTGTCAGTGTTTCTCTCTCTCTCTCTGTCAGTGTCTCTCTCTCTCTGTCAGTGTCTCTCTCTCTGTCAGTGTCTCTCTCTCTCTCTCTCTCTCTCTCTCTGTCAGTGTCGCTCTCTCTCTGTCAGTCTCTCTCTCTCTCTCAAAGTCAGTGACTCTCTCTCTCTGTCAGTGTCTCTCTCCCTTTCTCTGTCTCTGTCAGTGTCTGTCTCTCTCTCTCTGTCAGTGTCTCTCTCTCTCTCTCTGTCAGTGTCTCTCTCTCTCTGTCAGTGTCTCGCTCTCTCTCTCTGTCAGTGTCTCTCTCTCTCTCTGTCAGCGTCTCTCTCTCTCTCTCTGTCAGTGTCTCTCTCTCTCTCTCTGTCAGCGTCTCTCTCTCTCTCTCTCTGTCAGTGTCTCCCTCTCTCTCTCTCTCTCTCTCTGTCAGTGTATCTCTCTCTCTGTCAGTGTCTCTCTCTCTCTCTCTGTCAGTGTCTCTCTCTCTCTCTGTCAGCGTCTCTCCCTCTCTCTCTGTCAGTGTCTCTCTCTCTCTCTCTCTCTCTGTCAGTGTCTCTCTCTCTCTGTCAGTGTCTCTCTCTCTCTCTCTGTCAGTGTCTCTCTCTCTGTCAGTGTCTCTCTCTCTCTCTGTCAGTGTCTCTCTCTCTCTCTCTGTCAGTGACTCTCTCTCTCTGTCAGTGTCTCTCTCTCTCTCTCTCTCTCTGTCAGTGTCTCTCTCTCTCTCTGTCAGTGTCTCTCTCTCTCTGTCAGTGTCTCTCTCTCTCTCTTTGTCAGTGTCTCTCTCTCTGTCATTGTCTCTCTCTCTCTGTCAGTGCCTCTCTCTCTCTCTCTCTCTGTCAGTGTCTCTCTCTCTCTCTCTGTCAGTGTCTCTCTCTCTCTCTCTCTCTGTCAGTGTCTCTCTCTCTCTGTTAGTGTCTCTCTCTCTGTAATTCTCTCTCTCTCTCTGTCAGTGTCTCTCTCTCTCTCTCTGTGAGTGTCTCTCTCTCTGTCAGTGACTCTCTCTCTCTCTCTCTGTCATTCTCTCTCTCTCTCTCTCTGTCAGTGTCACTCTCTCTCTGTCAGTGTCTCTCTCCCTCTCTCTGTCAGTGTCTCTCTCACTCTGTCAGTGTCTCTCTCTCTCTCTCTCTGTCAGTGTCTCTCTCCCTCTCTCTGTCAGTGTCTCTCTCTCTCTGACAGTGTCTCTCTCCCTCTCTCTGTCAGTGTCTCTCTCTCTCTGTCAGTGTCTCTCTATATCTCTCTCTGTCAATGTCTCTCTCCCTCTCTCTGTCAGTGTCTCTCTCTCTCTGTCAGTGTCTCTCTCCCTCTCTCTGTCAGTGTCACTCTCTCTCTGTCAGTGTCTCTCTCTCTCTCTCCCCATGTCAGTGTCTCTCTCTCTCTGTCAGTGTCTCTCTCTCTCTGTCAGTATCTCTCTCTCTCTCTGTCAGTGACTCTCTCTCTCTGTCAGTGTCTCTCTCTCTCTGTCAGTGTCTCTCTCTCTCTCTCTGTCAGTGTCTCCCTCTCTCTGTCAGTCTCTCTCTCTCTCTCTCTCTCTCTCTGTCAGTGTCTCTCTCTCTCTGTCAGCGTTTCTCTCTCTCTCTCTCTCTCTGTCAGTGTCTCTCTCTCTCTGTCAGTGTCTCTCTCTCTCTGTCAGTGTCTCTCTCTCTCTCTGTCTGTCAGTCTCTCTCTCTCTCTCTGTCAGTGTCTCTCTCTCTCTCTCTCTCTCTCTGTCAGTGTCTGTCTCTCTGTCAGTGTCTCTCTCTCTCTCTCTGTCAGTGTCTCTCTCTCTCTCTCTCTGTCAGTGTCTCTCTCTCTCTGTCAGAGTCTCTATCTCTCTCTCTCTCTCTGTCAATGTCTCTCTCTCTCTGTCAGTGTCTCTCTCTCTCTGTCAGTGTCTCTCTCTCTCTCTCTCTCTCTCTGTCAGTGTCTCTCTCTCTCTGTCAGTGTCTCTCTCTCTCTCTCTCTCTCTCTCTGTTAGTGTCTCTCTCTCTCTCTCTGTCAGTGTCTCTCTCTCTCTCTGTCTGTCAGTCTCTCTCTCTCTCTCTCTGTCAGTGTCTCTCTCTCTCTCTGTCAGTGTCTCTCTCCCTCTCTCTGTCAGTGAATCTCTCTCTCTGTCAGTGTGTCTCTCTCTCTGTCAGTGTCTCTCTCACTCTCTCTCTCTCTGTCATTGTCTCTCTCTCTCTCTCTCTCTGTCAGTGTCTCTCTCTCTCTCACTCTGTCATTGTCTCTCTCTCTCTGTCAGTGTCTCTCTTCTCTGTCAGTGTCTCCCTCTCTCTCTCTCTTTCTCTGTCAGTGTCTCTCTCTCTCTGTCAGTCAGTGTCTCTCTCTCTCTGTCAGTGTCTCTCTCTCTCTCTCTGTCAGTGTCCCTCTATCTCTGTCAGCGTCTCCCTCTCTCTCTGTCAGTGTCTCTCTCTCTCTCTCTCTGTCAGTGTCTCTCTCTCTCAGTCAGTGTCTCTCTCTCTCTCTCTGTCAGTGTCTCTCTCTCTCTCTGTCAGCGTCTCTCTCTCTCTCTCTCTGTCAGTGTCTCTCTCTCTCTCTCTCTGTCAGTCTCTCTCTCTCTCTCTGTCAGTGTCTCTCTCTCTCTGTCAGTGTCTCTCTCTCTCTCTGTCAGTGACTCTCTCTCTCTGTCAGTGTCTCTCTCTCTCTCTCTCTCTCTGTCAGTGTCTCTCTCTCTCTCTGTCAGTGTCTCTCTCTCTCTGTCAGTGCCACTCTCTCTCTCTCTGTCAGTGTCTCTCTCTCTCTGTCAGTGTCTCTCTCTCTCTCTCTGTCAGTGTCTCTCTCAGTCTCTCTCTCTCTCTGTCAGTGTCTCTCTCTCTCTCTCTCTCTGTCAGTGTCTCTCTCTCTCTCTCTCTGTCATTGTCTCTCTCTCTCTGTCAGTGTCTCTCTTCTCTGTCAGTGTCTCTCTCTCTCTCTCTTTCTCTGTCAGTGTCTCTCTCTCTCTGTCAGTGTCCCTCTCTCTCTCTCTGTCAGTGTCTCTCTATCTCTGTCAGCGTCTCTCTCTCTCTCTGTCAGTGTCTCTCTCTCTCTCTCTGTCAGCGTCTCTCTCTCTCTCTCTGTCAGTGTCTCTCTCTCTCTCTCTCCGTCAGTGTCTCTCTCTCTCTGTCAGTGTCTCTCTCTCTCTCTCTGTCAGTGTCTCTCTCTCTCTCTCTCTCTCTGTCATTGTCTCTCTCTCTCTGTCAGTGTCTCTCTTCTCTGTCAGTGTCTCTCTCTCTCTCTCTTTCTCTGTCAGTGTCTCTCTCTCTCTGTCAGTGTCCCTCTCTCTCTCTCTGTCAGTGTCTCTCTATCTCTGTCAGCGTCTCTCTCTCTCTCTGTCAGTGTCTCTCTCTCTCTCTCTGTCAGCGTCTCTCTCTCTCTCTCTGTCAGTGTCTCTCTCTCTCTCTCTCCGTCAGTGTCTCTCTCTCTGTCAGTGTCTATCTCTCTCTGTCAGTGCCACTCTCTCTCTCTCTGTCAGTGTCTCTCTCTCTCTGTCAGTCTCTCTCTCTCTCTCTCTCTGTCAGTGTCTCTCTCTCTCTCTCTGTCAGTGACTCTCTCTCTCTGTCAGTGTCTCTCTCTCTCTCTCTCTCTGTCAGTGTTTCTCTCTCTCTCTCTGTCAGTGTCTCCCTCTCTCTGTCAGTGTCTCTCTCTCTCTCTCTGTCAGTGTTTCTCCCTCTCTCTCTGTCAGTGTCTCTATCTCTCTGTCAGTGTCTTCTCTCTCTCTCTCTGTCAGTGACTCTCTCTCTGTCATTGTCTCTCTCTCTCTGTCAGTGTCTCTCTCTTCTCTCTCTCTGTCAGTGTCTCTCTCTCTCTCTGTCAGTGTCTCTCTCTCTCTCTCTGTCAGTGTCTCTCTCTCTCTGTCATTGTCTCTCTCTCTGTAATTCTCTCTCTCTCTCTCTCTGTCAGTGTCTCTCTCTCTCTGTCAGTGTCTCTCTCTCTCTGTCAGTGTCACTCTCTCTCTCTAAGTCAGTGTCTCTCTCTCTGTCAGTGTCTCACTGTCTCTCTCTGTCAGTGTCTCTATCTCTCTCTCTGTCAGTGACACTCTCTCTCTGTCAGTGTCTCTCTCTCTCTCTCTCTGTCAGTGTTTCTCTCTCTTCTCTCTGTCAGTGTCTCTCTCTCTCTCTCTGTCAGTGTCTCTCTCTCTGTCATTGTCTCTCTCTCTCTCTGTCAGTGACTCTCTCTCTCTCTCTCTCTCTCTCTCTCAGTGTCTCTCTCTCTCTGTCAGTCTCTCTCTCTCTCTCAAAGTCAGTGACTCTCTCTCTCTGTCAGTGTCTCTCTCCCTTTCTCTGTCTCTGTCAGTGTCTGTCTCTCTCTCTCTGTCAGTGTCTCTCTCTCTCTCTCTGTCAGTGTCTCTCTCTCTCTGTCAGTGTCTCTCTCTCTCTCTCTGTCAGTGTCTCTCTCTCTCTCTGTCAGCGTCTCTCTCTCTCTCTCTGTCAGTGTCTCTCTCTCTCTCTCTGTCAGCGTCTCTCTCTCTCTCTCTGTCAGTGTCTCCCTCTCTCTCTCTCTCTCTCTCTGTCAGTGTATCTCTCTCTCTGTCAGTGTCTCTCTCTCTCTCTCTGTCAGTGTCTCTCTCTCTCTCTGTCAGCGTCTCTCTCTCTCTCTCTGTCAGTGTCTCTCTCTCTCTCTCTCTCTCTGTCAGTGTCTCTCTCTCTCTGTCAGTGTCTCTCTCTCTCTCTCTGTCAGTGTCTCTCTCTCTGTCAGTGTCTCTCTCTCTCTCTGTCAGTGTCTCTCTCTCTCTCTCTGTCAGTGACTCTCTCTCTCTGTCAGTGTCTCTCTGTCTCTCTCTCTCTCTGTCAGTGTCTCTCTCTCTCTCTGTCAGTGTCTCTCTCTCTCTGTCAGTGTCTCTCTCTCTCTCTTTGTCAGTGTCTCTCTCTCTGTCATTGTCTCTCTCTCTCTGTCAGTGCCTCTCTCTCTCTCTCTCTCTGTCAGTGTCTCTCTCTCTCTCTCTGTCAGTGTCTCTCTCTCTCTCTCTGTCAGTGTCTCTCTCTCTCTGTTAGTGTCTCTCTCTCTGTAATTCTCTCTCTCTCTCTGTCAGTGTCTCTCTCTCTCTCTCTGTCAGTGTCTCTCTCTCTGTCAGTGACTCTCTCTCTCTCTCTCTGTTCAGTCTCTCTCTCTCTCTCTGTCAGTGTCCCTCTATCTCTGTCAGTGTCTCTCTCCCTCTCTCTGTCAGTGTCTCTCTCACTCTGTCAGTGTCTCACTCTCTCTCTCTCTGTCAGTGTCTCTCTCCCTCTCTCTGTCAGTGTCTCTCTCTCTCTGTCAGTGTCTCTCTCCCTCTCTCTGTCAGTGTCTCTCTCTCTTCTGTCAGTGTCTCTCTATATCTCTCTCTGTCAATGTCTCTCTCCCTCTCTCTGTCAGTGTCTCTCTCACTCTGTCAGTGTCTCTCTCTCTCTCTCTCTCTGTCAGTGTCTCTCTCCCTCTCTCTGTCAGTGTCTCTCTCTCTCTGTCAGTGTCTCTCTCCCTCTCTCTGTCAGTGTCTCTCTCTCTCTGTCAGTGTCTCTCTCTCTCTCTCTCCCTATGTCAGTGTCTCTCTCTCTCTGTCAGTGTCTCTCTCTCTCTGTCAGTATCTCTCTCTCTCTCTGTCAGTGACTCTCTCTCTCTGTCAGTGTCTCTCTCTCTCTGTCAGTGTCTCTCTCTCTCTCTCTGTCAGTGTCTCCCTCTCTCTGTCAGTCTCTCTCTCTCTCTCTCTGTCAGTGTCTGTCTCTCTCTCTGTCAGTATCTCTCTCTCTCTCTCTCTCTCTCTCTGTCAGTGTCTCTCTCTCTCTGTCAGCGTCTCTCTCTCTCTCTCTCTCTCTCTCTGTCAGTGTCTCTCTGTCTCTGTCAGTGTCTCTCTCTCTCTGTCAGTGTCTCTCTCTCTCTCTGTCTGTCAGTCTCTCTCTCTCTCTCTGTCAGTGTCTCTCTCTCTCTCTCTCTCTGTCAGTGTCTGTCTCTCTGTCAGTGTCTCTCTCTCTCTCTCTCTGTCAGTGTCTCTCTCTCTCTCTCTCTGTCAGTGTCTCTCTCTCTCTGTCAGAGTCTCTATCTCTCTCTCTCTCTCTGTCAATGTCTCTCTCTCTCTGTCAGTGTCTCTCTCTCTCTGTCAGTGTCTCTCTCTCTCTCTCTCTCTCTCTGTCAGTGTCTCTCTCTCTCTGTGTCAGTGTCTCTCTCTCTCTCTCTCTCTCCTCTTGTTAGTGTCTCTCTCTCTCTCTGTCAGTGTCTCTCTCTCTCTCTGTCTGTCAGTCTCTCTCTCTCTCTCTCTGTCAGTGTCTCTCTCTCTCTCTCTGTCAGTGTCTCTCTCCCTCTCTCTGTCAGTGACTCTCTCTCTCTGTCAGTGTGTCTCTCTCTCTGTCAGTGTCTCTCTCACTCTCTCTCTCTCTGTCATTGTCTCTCTCTCTCTCTCTCTCTGTCAGTGTCTCTCTCTCTCTCTCACTCTGTCATTGTCTCTCTCTCTCTGTCAGTGTCTCTCTTCTCTGTCAGTGTCTCTCTCTCACTCTCTCTTTCTCTGTCAGTGTCTCTCTCTCTCTGTCTGTCAGTGTCTCTCTCTCTCTGTCAGTGTCTCTCTCTCTCTCTCTGTCAGTGTCCCTCTATCTCTGTCAGCGTCTCTCTCTCTCTCTGTCAGTGTCTCTCTCTCTCTCTCTCTCTGTCAGTGTCTCTCTCTCTCAGTCAGTGTCTCTCTCTCTCTCTCTCTGTCAGTGTCTCTCTCTCTCTCTGTCAGCGTCTCTCTCTCTCTCTCTCTGTCAGTGTCTCTCTCTCTCTCTCTCTGTCAGTGTCTCTCTCTCTCTCTGTCAGTGTCTCTCTCTCTCTGTCAGTGTCTCTCTCTCTCTCTCTGTCAGTGACTCTCTCTCTCTGTCAGTGTCTCTCTTTCTCTCTCTCTCTCTGTCAGTGTCTCTCTCTCTCTCTGTCAGTGTCTCTCTCTCTCTGTCAGTGCCACTCTCTCTCTGTCAGTGTCTCTCTCTCTCTGTCAGTGTCTCTCTCTCTCTCTCTGTCAGTGTCTCTCTCAGTCTCTCTCTCTCTCTGTCAGTGTCTCTCTCTCTCTCTCTCTCTCTGTCAGTGTTCTCTCTCTCTCTCTCTCTGTCATTGTCTCTCTCTCTCTGTCAGTGTCTCTCTTCTCTGTCAGTGTCTCTCTCTCTCTCTCTTTCTCTGTCAGTGTCTCTCTCTCTCTGTCAGTGTCCCTCTCTCTCTCTCTGTCAGTGTCTCTCTATCTCTGTCAGCGTCTCTCTCTCTCTCTGTCAGTGTCTCTCTCTCTCTCTCTGTCAGCGTCTCTCTCTCTCTCTCTGTCAGTGTCTCTCTCTCTCTCTCTCCGTCAGTGTCTCTCTCTCTCTGTCAGTGTCTCTCTCTCTCTCGTCAGTGTCTCTCTCTCTCTGTCAGTGTTTCTCTCTCTCTCTCTGTCAGTGACTCTCTCTCTCTGTCAGTGTCTCTCTCTCTCTCTCTCTCTCTGTCAGTGTCTCTCTCTCTCTGTCAGTGTCTCTCTCTCTCTGTCAGTGCCACTCTCTCTCTCTCTGTCAGTGTCTCTCTCTCTCTGTCAGTCTCTCTCTCTCTCTCTCTGTCAGTGTCTCTCTCTCTCTCTCTGTCAGTGACTCTCTCTCTCTGTCAGTGTCTCTCTCTCTCTCTCTCTCTGTCAGTGTTTCTCTCTCTCTCTCTGTCAGTGTCTCCCTCTCTCTGTCAGTGTCTCTCTCTCTCTCTCTGTCAGTGTTTCTCCCTCTCTCTCTGTCAGTGTCTCTCTCTCTCTGTCAGTGTCTCTCTCTCTCTCTCTGTCAGTGACTCTCTCTCTGTCATTGTCTCTCTCTCTCTGTCAGTGTCTCTCTCTCTCTCTCTCTCTCTGTCAGTGTCTCTCTCTCTCTCTGTCAGTGTCTCTCTCTCTCTCTCTGTCAGTGTCTCTCTCTCTCTGTCAGTGTCTCTCTCTCTGTAATTCTCTCTCTCTCTCTCTCTGTCAGTGTCTCTCTCTCTCTGTCAGTGTCTCTCTCTCTCTGTCAGTGTCACTCTCTCTCTCTAAGTCAGTGTCTCTCTCTCTGTCATTGTCTCTCTCTCTCTGTCAGTGCCTCTCTCTCTCTCTCTCTCTGTCAGTGTCTCTCTCTCTCTCTCTGTCAGTGTCTCTCTCTCTCTCTCTCTGTCAGTGTCTCTCTCTCTCTGTTAGTGTCTCTCTCTCTGTAATTCTCTCTCTCTCTCTGTCAGTGTCTCTCTCTCTCTCTCTGTCAGTGTCTCTCTCTCTGTCAGTGACTCTCTCTCTCTCTCTCTGTCAGTCTCTCTCTCTCTCTCTGTCAGTGTCCCTCTATCTCTGTCAGTGTCTCTCTCCCTCTCTCTGTCAGTGTCTCTCTCACTCTGTCAGTGTCTCACTCTCTCTCTCTCTGTCAGTGTCTCTCTCCCACTCTCTGTCAGTGTCTCTCTCTCTCTGTCAGTGTCTCTCTCCCTCTCTCTGTCAGTGTCTCTCTCTCTCTGTCAGTGTCTCTCTATATCTCTCTCTGTCAATGTCTCTCTCCCTCTCTCTGTCAGTGTCTCTCTCACTCTGTCAGTGTCTCTCTCTCTCTCTCTCTCTGTCAGTGTCTCTCTCCCTCTCTCTGTCAGTGTCTCTCTCTCTCTGTCAGTGTCTCTCTCCCTCTCTCTGTCAGTGTCTCTCTCTCTCTGTCAGTGTCTCTCTCTCTCTCTCCCTATGTCAGTGTCTCTCTCTCTCTGTCAGTGTCTCTCTCTCTCTGTCAGTATCTCTCTCTCTCTCTGTCAGTGACTCTCTCTCTCTGTCAGTGTCTCTCTCTCTCTGTCAGTGTCTCTCTCTCTCTCTCTGTCAGTGTCTCCCTCTCTCTGTCAGTCTCTCTCTCTCTCTCTCTGTCAGTGTCTGTCTCTCTCTCTGTCAGTATCTCTCTCTCTCTCTCTCTCTCTCTCTGTCAGTGTCTCTCTCTCTCTGTCAGCGTCTCTCTCTCTCTCTCTCTCTCTCTGTCAGTGTCTCTCTGTCTCTGTCAGTGTCTCTCTCTCTCTGTCAGTGTCTCTCTCTCTCTCTGTCTGTCAGTCTCTCTCTCTCTCTCTGTCAGTGTCTCTCTCTCTCTCTCTCTCTCTCTGTCAGTGTCTGTCTCTCTGTCAGTGTCTCTCTCTCTCTCTCTGTCAGTGTCTCTCTCTCTCTCTCTCTCTGTCAGTGTCTCTCTCTCTCTGTCAGAGTCTCTATCTCTCTCTCTCTCTCTGTCAATATCTGTCTCTCTCTGTCAGTGTCTCTCTCTCTCTGTCAGTGTCTCTCTCTCTCTCTCTCTCTCTCTGTCAGTGTCTCTCTCTCTCTGTCAGTGTCTCTCTCTCTCTCTCTCTCTCTCTCTCTGTTAGTGTCTCTCTCTCTCTCTCTGTCAGTGTCTCTCTCTCTCTCTGTCTGTCAGTCTCTCTCTCTCTCTCTCTGTCAGTGTCTCTCTCTCTCTCTCTCTCTGTCAGTGTCTCTCTCCCTCTCTCTGTCAGTGACTCTCTCTCTCTGTCAGTGTGTCTCTCTCTCTCTCTCTCTGTCAGTGTCTCTCTCACTCTCTCTCTCTCTGTCATTGTCTCTCTCTCTCTCTCTCTCTGTCAGTGTCTCTCTCTCTCTCTCACTCTGTCATTGTCTCTCTCTCTCTGTCAGTGTCTCTCTTCTCTGTCAGCGTCTCTCTCTCTCTCTCTCTTTCTCTGTCAGTGTCTCTCTCTCTCTGTCAGTCAGTGTCTCTCTCTCTCTGTCAGTGTCTCTCTCTCTCTCTCTGTCAGTGTCCCTCTATCTCTGTCAGCGTCTCTCTCTCTCTCTGTCAGTGTCTCTCTCTCTCTCTCTCTCTCTGTCAGTGTCTCTCTCTCTCAGTCAGTGTCTCTCTCTCTCTCTCTCTGTCAGTGTCTCTCTCTCTCTCTGTCAGCGTCTCTCTCGCTCTCTCTCTGTCAGTGTCTCTCTCTCTCTCTCTCTGTCAGTGTCTCTCTCTCTCTCTGTCAGTGTCTCTCTCTCTCTGTCAGTGTCTCTCTCTCTCTCTCTGTCAGTGACTCTCTCTCTCTGTCAGTGTCTCTCTTTCTCTCTCTCTCTCTGTCAGTGTCTCTCTCTCTCTCTGTCAGTGTCTCTCTCTCTCTGTCAGTGCCACTCTCTCTCTCTCTGTCAGTGTCTCTCTCTCTCTGTCAGTGTCTCTCTCTCTCTCTCTGTCAGTGTCTCTCTCAGTCTCTCTCTCTCTCTGTCAGTGTCTCTCTCTCTCTCTCTCTCTGTCAGTGTCTCTCTCTCTCTCTCTCTCTGTCATTGTCTCTCTCTCTCTGTCAGTGTCTCTCTTCTCTGTCAGTGTCTCTCTCTCTCTCTCTTTCTCTGTCAGTGTCTCTCTCTCTCTGTCAGTGTCCCTCTCTCTCTCTCTGTCAGTGTCTCTCTATCTCTGTCAGCGTCTCTCTCTCTCTCTGTCAGTGTCTCTCTCTCTCTCTCTGTCAGCGTCTCTCTCTCTCTCTCTGTCAGTGTCTCTCTCTCTCTCTCTCCGTCAGTGTCTCTCTCTCTCTGTCAGTGTCTCTCTCTCTCTCTGTCAGTGTCTCTCTCTCTCTGTCAGTGTTTCTCTCTCTCTCTCTGTCAGTGACTCTCTCTCTCTGTCAGTGTCTCTCTCTCTCTCTCTCTCTCTGTCAGTGTCTCTCTCTCTCTGTCAGTGTCTCTCTCTCTCTGTCAGTGCCACTCTCTCTCTCTCTGTCAGTGTCTCTCTCTCTCTGTCAGTCTCTCTCTCTCTCTCTCTGTCAGTGTCTCTCTCTCTCTCTCTGTCAGTGACTCTCTCTCTCTGTCAGTGTCTCTCTCTCTCTCTCTCTCTGTCAGTGTTTCTCTCTCTCTCTCTGTCAGTGTCTCCCTCTCTCTGTCAGTGTCTCTCTCTCTCTCTCTGTCAGTGTTTCTCCCTCTCTCTCTGTCAGTGTCTCTCTCTCTCTGTCAGTGTCTCTCTCTCTCTCTCTGTCAGTGACTCTCTCTCTGTCATTGTCTCTCTCTCTCTGTCAGTGTCTCTCTCTCTCTCTCTCTCTCTGTCAGTGTCTCTCTCTCTCTCTGTCAGTGTCTCTCTCGCTCTGTCAGTGTCTCTCTCTCTCTGTCAGTGTCTCTCTCTCTGTAATTCTCTCTCTCTCTCTCTCTGTCAGTGTCTCTCTCTCTCTGTCAGTGTCTCTCTCTCTCTGTCAGTGTCACTCTCTCTCTCTAAGTCAGTGTCTCTCTCTCTGTCAGTGTCTCTCTGTCTCTCTCTGTCAGTGTCTCTCTCTCTCTCTCTCTGTCAGTGTTTCTCTCTCTCTCTCTGTCAGTGTCTCTCTCTCTCTCTCTGTCAGTGTCTCTCTCTCTGTCATTGTCTCTCTCTCTCTCTGTCAGTGTCTCTCTCTCTCTCTCTCTCTCTCTCTGTCAGTGTCTCTCTCTCTCTGTCAGTCTCTCTCTCTCTCTCAAAGTCAGTGACTCTCTCTCTCTGTCAGTGTCTCTGTCCCTTTCTCTGTCTCTGTCAGTGTCTGTCTCTCTCTCTCTGTCAGTGTCTCTCTCTCTCTCTCTGTCGGTGTCTCTCTCTCTCTGTCAGTGTCTCTCTCTCTCTCTCTGTCAGTGTCTCTCTCTCTCTCTGTCAGCGTCTCTCTCTCTCTCTCTGTCAGTGTCTCTCTCTCTCTCTCTCTGTCAGCGTCTCTCTCTCTCTCTCTCTGTCAGTGTCTCCCTCTCTCTCTCTCTCTCTCTCTCTGTCAGTGTATCTCTCTCTCTGTCAGTGTCTCTCTCTCTCTCTCTGTCAGTGTCTCTCTCTCTCTCTGTCAGCGTCTCTCTCTCTCTCTCTGTCAGTGTCTCTCTCTCTCTCTCTCTCTCTGTCAGTGTCTCTCTCTCTCTGTCAGTGTCTCTCTCTCTCTCTCTGTCAGTGTCTCTCTCTCTGTCAGTGTCTCTCTCTCTCTGTCAGTGTCTCTCTCTCTCTCTCTGTCAGTGACTCTCTCTCTCTGTCAGTGTCTCTCTCTCTCTCTCTCTCTCTGTCAGTGTCTCTCTCTCTCTGTCAGTGTCTCTCTCTCTCTGTCAGTGTCTCTCTCTCTCTCTTTGTCAGTGTCTCTCTCTCTGTCATTGTCTCTCTCTCTCTGTCAGTGCCTCTCTCTCTCTCTCTCTCTGTCAGTGTCTCTCTCTCTCTCTCTGTCAGTGTCTCTCTCTCTCTCTCTCTGTCAGTGTCTCTCTCTCTGTTAGTGTCTCTCTCTCTGTAATTCTCTCTCTCTCTCTGTCAGTGTCTCTCTCTCTCTCTCTCTGTCAGTGTCTCTCTCTCTGTCAGTGACTCTCTCTCTCTCTCTCTGTCAGTCTCTCTCTCTCTCTCTCTGTCAGTGTCCCTCTCTCTCTGTCAGTGTCTCTCTCCCTCTCTCTGTCAGTGTCTCTCTCACTCTGTCAGTGTCTCTCTCTCTCTCTCTCTGTCAGTGTCTCTCTCCCTCTCTCTGTCAGTGCCTCTCTCTCTCTGTCAGTGTCTCTCTCCCTCTCTCTGTCAGTGTCTCTCTCTCTCTGTCAGTGTCTCTCTATATCTCTCTCTGTCAATGTCTCTCTCTCTGTCAGTGACTCTCTCTCTCTCTCTCTGTCAGTCTCTCTCTCTCTCTCTCTGTCAGTGTCCCTCTCTCTCTGTCAGTGTCTCTCTCCCTCTCTCTGTCAGTGTCTCTCTCACTCTGTCAGTGTCTCTCTCTCTCTCTCTCTGTCAGTGTCTCTCTCCCTCTCTCTGTCAGTGTCTCTCTCTCTCTGTCAGTGTCTCTCTCCCTCTCTCTGTCAGTGTCTCTCTCTCTCTGTCAGTGTCTCTCTATATCTCTCTCTGTCAATGTCTCTCTCCCTCTCTCTGTCAGTGTCTCTCTCACTCTGTCAGTGTCTCTCTCTCTCTCTCTCTGTCAGTGTCTCTCTCCCTCTCTCTGTCAGTGTCTCTCTCTCTCTGTCAATGTCTCTCTCCCTCTCTCTGTCAGTGTCTCTCTCTCTCTGTCAGTGTCTCTCTCTCTCTCTCCCTATGTCAGTGTCTCTCTCTCTCTGTCAGTGTCTCTCTCTCTCGGTCAGTATCTCTCTCTCTCTCTGTCAGTGACTCTCTCTCTCTGTCAGTGTCTCTCTCTCTCTGTCAGTGTCTCTCTCTCTCTCTCTGTCAGTGTCTCCCTCTCTCTGTCATTGTCTCTCTCTCTCTCTGTCAGTGTCTCTCTCTCTCTTTCAGTGTCTCTCTCTCTCTCTCTCTCTCTCTGTCAGTGTCTCTCTCTCACTGTCAGTGTCTCTCTCCCTCTCTCTGTCAGTGCCTCTCTCTCTCTCTCTGTCAGTCTCTCTCTCTCTCTCTCTCTCTGTCAATGTCTCTCTCTCTCTGTCAGTGTCTCTCTCCCTCTCTCTGTCAGTCTCTCTCTCTCTCTCTCTGTCAGTGTCTGTCTCTCTCTCTGTCAGTATCTCTCTCTCTCTCTCTCTCTCTGTCAGTGTCTCTCTCTCTCTGTCAGCGTCCCTCTCTCTCTCTCTCTCTGTCAGTGTCTCTCTCTCTCTCTGTCAGTGTCTCTCTCTCTCTCTGTCAGTGTCTCTCTCTCTCTCTGTCTGTAAGTCTCTCTCTCTCTCTCTGTCAGTGTCTCTCTCTCTCTCTCTCTCTGTCAGTGTCTGTCTCTCTGTCAGTGTCTCTCTCTCTCTCTGTCAGTGTCTCTCTCTCTCTCTCTCTGTCAGTGTCTCTCTCTCTCTGTCAGTGTCTCTCTCTCTCTCTCTCTCTGTCAATGTCTCTCTCTCTCTCTCTCTCTCTGTCAGTGTCTCTCTCTCTCTGTCAGTGTCTCTCTCTCTCTCTCTCTCTCTGTCAGTGTCTCTCTCTCTATGTCAGTGTCTCTCTCTCTCTCTCTCTCTGTCAGTGTCTCTCTCTCTCTCTGTCAGTGTCTCTCTCTCTATGTCTGTCAGTCTCTCTCTCTCTCTGTCAGTGTCTCTCTCTCTCTCTCTCTCTGTCAGTGTCTCTCTCCCTCTCTCTGTCAGTGTCTCTCTCTCTCTGTCAGTGTCTCTCTCTCTCTGTCAGTGTCTCTCTCACTCTATCTCTCTCTGTCAGTGTCTCTCTCTCTCTCTCTCTCTCTCTGTCAGTGTCTCTCTCTCTCTCTCTGTCATTGTCTCTCTCTCTCTGTCAGTGTCTCTCTTCTCTGTCAGTGTCTCTCTCTCTCTCTTTCTCTGTCAGTGTCTCTCTCTCTCTGTCAGTGTCTCTCTCTCTGTCAGTGTCTCTCTCTCTCTCTCTGTCAGTGTCCCTCTATCTCTGTCAGCGTCTCTCTCTCTCTCTGTCAGTGTCTCTCTCTCTCTCTCTCTCTCTCTCAGTGTCTCTCTCTCTCAGTCAGTGTCTCTCTCTCTCTCTCTGTCAGTGTCTCTCTCTCTCTCTGTCAGTGTCTCTCTCTCTCTGTCAGTGCCACTCTCTCTCTCTCTGTCAGTGTCTCTCTCTCTCTGTCAGTCTCTCTCTCTCTCTGTCAGTGTCTCTCTCTCTCTCTCTGTCAGTGACTCTCTCTCTCTGTCAGTGTCTCTCTCTCTCTCTCTCTCTGTCAGTGTTTCTCTCTCTCTCTCTGTCAGTGTCTCCCTCTCTCTGTCAGTGTCTCTCTCTCTCTCTCTGTCAGTGTTTCTCCCTCTCTCTCTGTCAGTGTCTCTCTCTCTCTGTCAGTGTCTCTCTCTCTCTCTCTGTCAGTGACTCTCTCTCTGTCATTGTCTCTCTCTCTGTAATTCTCTCTCTCTCTCTCTCTGTCAGTGTCTCTCTCTCTCTGTCAGTGTCTCTCTCTCTCTGTCAGTGTCACTCTCTCTCTCTAAGTCAGTGTCTCTCTCTCTGTCAGTGTCTCTCTGTCTCTCTCTGTCAGTGTCTCTCTCTCTCTCTCTGTCAGTGACTCTCTCTCTCTGTCAGTGTCTCTCTCTCCCTCTCTCTGTCAGTGTCTCTCTCTCTCTGTCAGTGTCTCTCTATATCTCTCTCTGTCAATGTCTCTCTCCCTCTCTCTGTCAGTGTCTCTCTCACTCTGTCAGTGTCTCTCTCTCTCTCTCTCTGTCAGTGTCTCTCTCCCTCTCTCTGTCAGTGTCTCTCTCTCTCTGTCAATGTCTCTCTCCCTCTCTCTGTCAGTGTCTCTCTCTCTCTGTCAGTGTCTCTCTCTCTCTCTCCCTATGTCAGTGTCTCTCTCTCTCTGTCAGTGTCTCTCTCTCTCGGTCAGTATCTCTCTCTCTCTCTGTCAGTGACTCTCTCTCTCTGTCAGTGTCTCTCTCTCTCTGTCAGTGTCTCTCTCTCTCTCTCTGTCAGTGTCTCTCTCTCTCTGTCATTGTCTCTCTCTCTCTGTCAGTGTCTCTCTCTCTCTTTCAGTGTCTCTCTCTCTCTCTCTCTCTCTCTGTCAGTGTCTCTCTCTCACTGTCAGTGTCTCTCTCCCTCTCTCTGTCAGTGCCTCTCTCTCTCTCTCTGTCAGTCTCTCTCTCTCTCTCTCTCTCTGTCAATGTCTCTCTCTCTCTGTCAGTGTCTCTCTCCCTCTCTCTGTCAGTCTCTCTCTCTCTCTCTCTGTCAGTGTCTGTCTCTCTCTCTGTCAGTATCTCTCTCTCTCTCTCTCTCTCTGTCAGTGTCTCTCTCTCTCTGTCAGCGTCCCTCTCTCTCTCTCTCTCTGTCAGTGTCTCTCTCTCTCTCTGTCAGTGTCTCTCTCTCTCTCTGTCAGTGTCTCTCTCTCTCTCTGTCTGTAAGTCTCTCTCTCTCTCTCTGTCAGTGTCTCTCTCTCTCTCTCTCTCTGTCAGTGTCTGTCTCTCTGTCAGTGTCTCTCTCTCTCTCTGTCAGTGTCTCTCTCTCTCTCTCTCTGTCAGTGTCTCTCTCTCTCTGTCAGTGTCTCTCTCTCTCTCTCTCTCTGTCAATGTCTCTCTCTCTCTCTCTCTCTCTGTCAGTGTCTCTCTCTCTCTGTCAGTGTCTCTCTCTCTCTCTCTCTCTCTGTCAGTGTCTCTCTCTCTATGTCAGTGTCTCTCTCTCTCTCTCTCTCTGTCAGTGTCTCTCTCTCTCTCTGTCAGTGTCTCTCTCTCTATGTCTGTCAGTCTCTCTCTCTCTCTGTCAGTGTCTCTCTCTCTCTCTCTCTCTGTCAGTGTCTCTCTCCCTCTCTCTGTCAGTGTCTCTCTCTCTCTGTCAGTGTCTCTCTCTCTCTGTCAGTGTCTCTCTCACTCTATCTCTCTCTGTCAGTGTCTCTCTCTCTCTCTCTCTCTCTCTGTCAGTGTCTCTCTCTCTCTCTCTGTCATTGTCTCTCTCTCTCTGTCAGTGTCTCTCTTCTCTGTCAGTGTCTCTCTCTCTCTCTTTCTCTGTCAGTGTCTCTCTCTCTCTGTCAGTGTCTCTCTCTCTGTCAGTGTCTCTCTCTCTCTCTCTGTCAGTGTCCCTCTATCTCTGTCAGCGTCTCTCTCTCTCTCTGTCAGTGTCTCTCTCTCTCTCTCTCTCTCTCTCAGTGTCTCTCTCTCTCAGTCAGTGTCTCTCTCTCTCTCTCTGTCAGTGTCTCTCTCTCTCTCTGTCAGTGTCTCTCTCTCTCTGTCAGTGCCACTCTCTCTCTCTCTGTCAGTGTCTCTCTCTCTCTGTCAGTCTCTCTCTCTCTCTGTCAGTGTCTCTCTCTCTCTCTCTGTCAGTGACTCTCTCTCTCTGTCAGTGTCTCTCTCTCTCTCTCTCTCTGTCAGTGTTTCTCTCTCTCTCTCTGTCAGTGTCTCCCTCTCTCTGTCAGTGTCTCTCTCTCTCTCTCTGTCAGTGTTTCTCCCTCTCTCTCTGTCAGTGTCTCTCTCTCTCTGTCAGTGTCTCTCTCTCTCTCTCTGTCAGTGACTCTCTCTCTGTCATTGTCTCTCTCTCTGTAATTCTCTCTCTCTCTCTCTCTGTCAGTGTCTCTCTCTCTCTGTCAGTGTCTCTCTCTCTCTGTCAGTGTCACTCTCTCTCTCTAAGTCAGTGTCTCTCTCTCTGTCAGTGTCTCTCTGTCTCTCTCTGTCAGTGTCTCTCTCTCTCTCTCTGTCAGTGACTCTCTCTCTCTGTCAGTGTCTCTCTCTCCCTCTCTCTGTCAGTGTCTCTCTCTCTCTGTCAGTGTCTCTCTATATCTCTCTCTGTCAATGTCTCTCTCCCTCTCTCTGTCAGTGTCTCTCTCACTCTGTCAGTGTCTCTCTCTCTCTCTCTCTGTCAGTGTCTCTCTCCCTCTCTCTGTCAGTGTCTCTCTCTCTCTGTCAATGTCTCTCTCCCTCTCTCTGTCAGTGTCTCTCTCTCTCTGTCAGTGTCTCTCTCTCTCTCTCCCTATGTCAGTGTCTCTCTCTCTCTGTCAGTGTCTCTCTCTCTCGGTCAGTATCTCTCTCTCTCTCTGTCAGTGACTCTCTCTCTCTGTCAGTGTCTCTCTCTCTCTGTCAGTGTCTCTCTCTCTCTCTCTGTCAGTGTCTCTCTCTCTCTGTCATTGTCTCTCTCTCTCTGTCAGTGTCTCTCTCTCTCTTTCAGTGTCTCTCTCTCTCTCTCTCTCTCTCTGTCAGTGTCTCTCTCTCACTGTCAGTGTCTCTCTCCCTCTCTCTGTCAGTGCCTCTCTCTCTCTCTCTGTCAGTCTCTCTCTCTCTCTCTCTCTGTCAATGTCTCTCTCTCTCTGTCAGTGTCTCTCTCCCTCTCTCTGTCAGTCTCTCTCTCTCTCTCTCTGTCAGTGTCTGTCTCTCTCTCTGTCAGTATCTCTCTCTCTCTCTCTCACTCTGTCAGTGTCTCTCTCTCTCTGTCAGCGTCCCTCTCTCTCTCTCTCTCTGTCAGTGTCTCTCTCTCTCTCTGTCAGTGTCTCTCTCTCTCTCTGTCAGTGTCTCTCTCTCTCTCTGTCTGTAAGTCTCTCTCTCTCTCTCTGTCAGTGTCTCTCTCTCTCTCTCTCTGTCAGTGTCTGTCTCTCTGTCAGTGTCTCTCTCTCTCTCTCTGTCAGTGTCTCTCTCTCTCTCTCTCTGTCAGTGTCTCTCTCTCTCTGTCAGTGTCTCTCTCTCTCTCTCTCTCTGTCAAAGTCTCTCTCTCTCTGTCAGTGTCTCTCTCTCTCTGTCAGTGTCTCTCTCTCTCTCTCTCTCTCTGTCAGTGTCTCTCTCTCTATGTCAGTGTCTCTCTCTCTCTCTCTCTCTCTCTGTCAGTGTCTCTCTCTCTCTGTCAGTCTCTCTCTCTCTCTCAAAGTCAGTGACTCTCTCTCTCTGTCAGTGTCTCTCTCCCTTTCTCTGTCTCTGTCAGTGTCTGTCTCTCTCTCTCTGTCAGTGTCTCTCTCTCTCTCTGTCGGTGTCTCTCTCTCTCTGTCAGTGTCTCTCTCTCTCTCTCTGTCAGTGTCTCTCTCTCTCTCTGTCAGCGTCTCTCTCTCTCTCTCTGTCAGTGTCTCTCTCTCTCTCTCTCTCTGTCAGCGTCTCTCTCTCTCTCTCTCTGTCAGTGTCTCCCTCTCTCTCTCTCTCTCTCTGTCAGTGTATCTCTCTCTCTGTCAGTGTCTCTCTCTCTCTCTCTGTCAGTGTCTCTCTCTCTCTCTGTCAGCGTCTCTCTCTCTCTCTCTGTCAGTGTCTCTCTCTCTCTCTCTCTCTCTGTCAGTGTCTCTCTCTCTCTGTCAGTGTCTCTCTCTCTCTCTCTGTCAGTGTCTCTCTCTCTGTCAGTGTCTCTCTCTCTCTCTGTCAGTGTCTCTCTCTCTCTGTCAGAGACTCTCTCTCTGTCAGTGTCTCTCTCTCTCTCTCTCTCTCTGTCAGTGTCTCTCTCTCTCTGTCAGTGTCTCTCTCTCTCTGTCAGTGTCTCTCTCTCTCTCTTTGTCAGTGTCTCTCTCTCTGTCATTGTCTCTCTCTCTCTGTCAGTGCCTCTCTCTCTCTCTCTCTCTGTCAGTGTCTCTCTCTCTCTCTCTGTCAGTGTCTCTCTCTCTCTCTCTCTCTGTCAGTGTCTCTCTCTCTGTTAGTGTCTCTCTCTCTGTAATTCTCTCTCTCTCTCTGTCAGTGTCTCTCTCTCTCTCTCTCTGTCAGTGTCTCTCTCTCTGTCAGTGACTCTCTCTCTCTCTCTCTGTCAGTCTCTCTCTCTCTCTCTCTGTCAGTGTCCCTCTCTCTCTGTCAGTGTCTCTCTCCCTCTCTCTGTCAGTGTCTCTCTCACTCTGTCAGTGTCTCTCTCTCTCTCTCTCTGTCAGTGTCTCTCTCCCTCTCTCTGTCAGTGTCTCTCTCTCTCTGTCAGTGTCTCTCTCCCTCTCTCTGTCAGTGTCTCTCTCTCTCTGTCAGTGTCTCTCTATATCTCTCTCTGTCAATGTCTCTCTCTCTGTCAGTGACTCTCTCTCTCTCTCTCTGTCAGTCTCTCTCTCTCTCTCTCTGTCAGTGTCCCTCTCTCTCTGTCAGTGTCTCTCTCCCTCTCTCTGTCAGTGTCTCTCTCACTCTGTCAGTGTCTCTCACTCTCTCTCTCTGTCAGTGTCTCTCTCCCTCTCTCTGTCAGTGTCTCTCTCTCTCTGTCAGTGTCTCTCTCCCTCTCTCTGTCAGTGTCTCTCTCTCTCTGTCAGTGTCTCTCTATATCTCTCTCTGTCAATGTCTCTCTCCCTCTCTCTGTCAGTGTCTCTCTCACTCTGTCAGTGTCTCTCTCTCTCTCTCTCTGTCAGTGTCTCTCTCCCTCTCTCTGTCAGTGTCTCTCTCTCTCTGTCAATGACTCTCTCCCTCTCTCTGTCAGTGTCTCTCTCTCTCTGTCAGTGTCTCTCTCTCTCTCTCCCTATGTCAGTGTCTCTCTCTCTCTGTCAGTGTCTCTCTCTCTCGGTCAGTATCTCTCTCTCTCTCTGTCAGTGACTCTCTCTCTCTGTCAGTGTCTCTCTCTCTGTCAGTGTCTCTCTCTCTCTCTCTGTCAGTGTCTCTCTCTCTCTGTCATTGTCTCTCTCTCTCTCTGTCAGTGTCTCTCTCTCTCTTTCAGTGTCTCTCTCTCTCTCTCTCTCTCTCTGTCAGTGTCTCTCTCTCACTGTCAGTGTCTCTCTCCCTCTCTCTGTCAGTGCCTCTCTCTCTCTCTCTGTCAGTCTCTCTCTCTCTCTCTCTCTCTGTCAATGTCTCTCTCTCTCTGTCAGTGTCTCTCTCCCTCTCTCTGTCAGTCTCTCTCTCTCTCTCTCTGTCAGTGTCTGTCTCTCTCTCTGTCAGTATCTCTCTCTCTCTCTCTCTCTCTCTGTCAGTGTCTCTCTCTCTCTGTCAGCGTCCCTCTCTCTCTCTCTCTCTGTCAGTGTCTCTCTCTCTCTCTGTCAGTGTCTCTCTCTCTCTCTGTCAGTGTCTCTCTCTCTCTCTGTCTGTAAGTCTCTCTCTCTCTCTCTGTCAGTGTCTCTCTCTCTCTCTCTCTGTCAGTGTCTGTCTCTCTGTCAGTGTCTCTCTCTCTCTCTCTGTCAGTGTCTCTCTCTCTCTCTCTCTGTCAGTGTCTCTCTCTCTCTGTCAGTGTCTCTCTCTCTCTCTCTCTGTCAATGTCTCTCTCTCTCTCTCTCTCTCTGTCAGTGTCTCTCTCTCTCTGTCAGTGTCTCTCTCTCTCTCTCTCTCTCTGTCAGTGTCTCTCTCTATGTCAGTGTCTCTCTCTCTCTCTCTCTCTCTGTCAGTGTCTCTCTCTCTCTCTGTCAGTGTCTCTCTCTCTATGTCTGTCAGTCTCTCTCTCTCTCTGTCAGTGTCTCTCTCTCTCTCTCTCTCTGTCAGTGTCTCTCTCCCTCTCTCTGTCAGTGTCTCTCTCTCTCTGTCAGTGTCTCTCTCTCTCTGTCAGTGTCTCTCTCACTCTATCTCTCTCTGTCAGTGTCTCTCTCTCTCTCTCTCTCTCTGTCAGTGTCTCTCTCTCTCTCTCTGTCATTGTCTCTCTCTCTCTGTCAGTGTCTCTCTTCTCTGTCAGTGTCTCTCTCTCTCTCTTTCTCTGTCAGTGTCTCTCTCTCTCTGTCAGTGTCTCTCTCTCTGTCAGTGTCTCTCTCTCTCTCTCTGTCAGTGTCCCTCTATCTCTGTCAGCGTCTCTCTCTCTCTCTGTCAGTGTCTCTCTCTCTCTCTCTCTCTCTGTCAGTGTCTCTCTCTCTCAGTCAGTGTCTCTCTCTCTCTCTCTGTCAGTGTCTCTCTCTCTCTCTGTCAGTGTCTCTCTCTCTCTCTGTCAGTGCCACTCTCTCTCTCTCTGTCAGTGTCTCTCTCTCTCTGTCAGTCTCTCTCTCTCTCTGTCAGTGTCTCTCTCTCTCTCTCTGTCAGTGACTCTCTCTCTCTGTCAGTGTCTCTCTCTCTCTCTCTCTCTGTCAGTGTTTCTCTCTCTCTCTCTGTCAGTGTCTCCCTCTCTCTGTCAGTGTCTCTCTCTCTCTCTCTGTCAGTGTTTCTCCCTCTCTCTCTGTCAGTGTCTCTCTCTCTCTGTCAGTGTCTCTCTCTCTCTCTCTGTCAGTGACTCTCTCTCTGTCATTGTCTCTCTCTCTCTGTCAGTGTCTCTCTCTCTCTCTCTCTCTCTGTCAGTGTCTCTCTCTCTCTCTGTCAGTGTCTCTCTCTCTCTCTCTGTCAGTGTCTCTCTCTCTCTGTCAGTGTCTCTCTCTCTGTAATTCTCTCTCTCTCTCTCTCTGTCAGTGTCTCTCTCTCTCTGTCAGTGTCTCTCTCTCTCTGTCAGTGTCACTCTCTCTCTCTAAGTCAGTGTCTCTCTCTCTGTCAGTGTCTCTCTGTCTCTCTCTGTCAGTGTCTCTCTCTCTCTCTCTGTCAGTGACTCTCTCTCTCTGTCAGTGTCTCTCTCTCCCTCTCTCTGTCAGTGTCTCTCTCTCTCTGTCAGTGTCTCTCTATATCTCTCTCTGTCAATGTCTCTCTCCCTCTCTCTGTCAGTGTCTCTCTCACTCTGTCAGTGTCTCTCTCTCTCTCTCTCTGTCAGTGTCTCTCTCCCTCTCTCTGTCAGTGTCTCTCTCTCTCTGTCAATGTCTCTCTCCCTCTCTCTGTCAGTGTCTCTCTCTCTCTGTCAGTGTCTCTCTCTCTCTCTCCCTATGTCAGTGTCTCTCTCTCTCTGTCAGTGTCTCTCTCTCTCGGTCAGTATCTCTCTCTCTCTCTGTCAGTGACTCTCTCTCTCTGTCAGTGTCTCTCTCTCTCTGTCAGTGTCTCTCTCTCTCTCTCTGTCAGTGTCTCTCTCTCTCTGTCATTGTCTCTCTCTCTCTGTCAGTGTCTCTCTCTCTCTTTCAGTGTCTCTCTCTCTCTCTCTCTCTCTCTCTGTCAGTGTCTCTCTCTCACTGTCAGTGTCTCTCTCCCTCTCTCTGTCAGTGCCTCTCTCTCTCTCTCTGTCAGTCTCTCTCTCTCTCTCTCTCTGTCAATGTCTCTCTCTCTCTGTCAGTGTCTCTCTCCCTCTCTCTGTCAGTCTCTCTCTCTCTCTCTCTGTCAGTGTCTGTCTCTCTCTCTGTCAGTATCTCTCTCTCTCTCTCTCACTCTGTCAGTGTCTCTCTCTCTCTGTCAGCGTCCCTCTCTCTCTCTCTCTCTGTCAGTGTCTCTCTCTCTCTCTGTCAGTGTCTCTCTCTCTCTCTGTCAGTGTCTCTCTCTCTCTCTGTCTGTAAGTCTCTCTCTCTCTCTCTGTCAGTGTCTCTCTCTCTCTCTCTCTGTCAGTGTCTGTCTCTCTGTCAGTGTCTCTCTCTCTCTCTCTGTCAGTGTCTCTCTCTCTCTCTCTCTCTGTCAGTGTCTCTCTCTCTCTGTCAGTGTCTCTCTCTCTCTCTCTCTCTGTCAATGTCTCTCTCTCTCTGTCAGTGTCTCTCTCTCTCTGTCAGTGTCTCTCTCTCTCTCTCTCTCTCTGTCAGTGTCTCTCTCTCTATGTCAGTGTATCTCTCTCTCTCTCTCTCTCTGTCAGTGTCTCTCTCTCTCTCTGTCAGTGTCTCTCTCTCTATGTCTGTCAGACTCTCTCTCTCTCTGTCAGTGTCTCTCTCTCTCTCTCTCTCTGTCAGTGTCTCTCTCCCTCTCTCTGTCAGTGTCTCTCTCTCTCTGTCAGTGTCTCTCTCTCTCTGTCAGTGTCTCTCTCACTCTATCTCTCTCTGTCAGTGTCTCTCTCTCTCTCTCTCTCTCTCTGTCAGTGTCTCTCTCTCTCTCTCTGTCATTGTCTCTCTCTCTCTGTCAGTGTCTCTCTTCTCTGTCAGTGTCTCTCTCTCTCTCTTTCTCTGTCAGTGTCTCTCTCTCTCTGTCAGTGTCTCTCTCTCTGTCAGTGTCTCTCTCTCTCTCTCTGTCAGTGTCCCTCTATCTCTGTCAGCGTCTCTCTCTCTCTCTGTCAGTGTCTCTCTCTCTCTCTCTCTCTGTCAGTGTCTCTCTCTCTCAGTCAGTGTCTCTCTCTCTCTCTCTGTCAGTGTCTCTCTCTCTCTCTGTCAGTGTCTCTCTCTCTCTGTCAGTGCCACTCTCTCTCTCTCTGTCAGTGTCTCTCTCTCTCTGTCAGTCTCTCTCTCTCTCTCTCTGTCAGTGTCTCTCTCTCTCTCTCTGTCAGTGACTCTCTCTCTCTGTCAGTGTCTCTCTCTCTCTCTCTCTCTGTCAGTGTTTCTCTCTCTCTCTCTGTCAGTGTCTCCCTCTCTCTGTCAGTGTCTCTCTCTCTCTCTCTGTCAGTGTTTCTCCCTCTCTCTCTGTCAGTGTCTCTCTCTCTCTGTCAGTGTCTCTCTCTCTCTCTCTGTCAGTGACTCTCTCTCTGTCATTGTCTCTCTCTCTCTGTCAGTGTCTCTCTCTCTCTCTCTCTCTCTGTCAGTGTCTCTCTCTCTCTCTGTCAGTGTCTCTCTCTCTCTCTCTGTCAGTGTCTCTCTCTCTCTGTCAGTGTCTCTCTCTCTGTAATTCTCTCTCTCTCTCTCTCTGTCAGTGTCTCTCTCTCTCTGTCAGTGTCTCTCTCTCTCTGTCAGTGTCACTCTCTCTCTCTAAGTCAGTGTCTCTCTCTCTGTCAGTGTCTCTCTGTCTCTCTCTGTCAGTGTCTCTCTCTCTCTCTCTGTCAGTGTCTCTCTCTCTCTCTGTCAGTGTCTCTCTCTCTCTCTGTCTGTAAGTCTCTCTCTCTCTCTCTGTCAGTGTCTCTCTCTCTCTCTCTCTGTCAGTGTCTGTCTCTCTGTCAGTGTCTCTCTCTCTCTCTCTGTCAGTGTCTCTCTCTCTCTCTCTCTGTCAGTGTCTCTCTCTCTCTCTCTCTCTCTGTCAGTGTCTCTCTCTCTCTCTGTCAGTGTCTCTCTCTCTATGTCTGTCAGTCTCTCTCTCTCTCTGTCAGTGTCTCTCTCTCTCTCTCTCTCTGTCAGTGTCTCTCTCCCTCTCTCTGTCAGTGTCTCTCTCTCTCTGTCAGTGTCTCTCTCTCTCTGTCAGTGTCTCTCTCACTCTATCTCTCTCTGTCAGTGTCTCTCTCTCTCTCTCTCTCTCTGTCAGTGTCTCTCTCTCTCTCTCTGTCATTGTCTCTCTCTCTCTGTCAGTGTCTCTCTTCTCTGTCAGTGTCTCTCTCTCTCTCTTTCTCTGTCAGTGTCTCTCTCTCTCTGTCAGTGTCTCTCTCTCTGTCAGTGTCTCTCTCTCTCTCTCTGTCAGTGTCCCTCTATCTCTGTCAGCGTCTCTCTCTCTCTCTGTCAGTGTCTCTCTCTCTCTCTCTCTCTCTGTCAGTGTCTCTCTCTCTCAGTCAGTGTCTCTCTCTCTCTCTCTGTCAGTGTCTCTCTCTCTCTCTGTCAGTGTCTCTCTCTCTCTCTGTCAGTGCCACTCTCTCTCTCTCTGTCAGTGTCTCTCTCTCTCTGTCAGTCTCTCTCTCTCTCTGTCAGTGTCTCTCTCTCTCTCTCTGTCAGTGACTCTCTCTCTCTGTCAGTGTCTCTCTCTCTCTCTCTCTCTGTCAGTGTTTCTCTCTCTCTCTCTGTCAGTGTCTCCCTCTCTCTGTCAGTGTCTCTCTCTCTCTCTCTGTCAGTGTTTCTCCCTCTCTCTCTGTCAGTGTCTCTCTCTCTCTGTCAGTGTCTCTCTCTCTCTCTCTGTCAGTGACTCTCTCTCTGTCATTGTCTCTCTCTCTCTGTCAGTGTCTCTCTCTCTCTCTCTCTCTCTGTCAGTGTCTCTCTCTCTCTCTGTCAGTGTCTCTCTCTCTCTCTCTGTCAGTGTCTCTCTCTCTCTGTCAGTGTCTCTCTCTCTGTAATTCTCTCTCTCTCTCTCTCTGTCAGTGTCTCTCTCTCTCTGTCAGTGTCTCTCTCTCTCTGTCAGTGTCACTCTCTCTCTCTAAGTCAGTGTCTCTCTCTCTGTCAGTGTCTCTCTGTCTCTCTCTGTCAGTGTCTCTCTCTCTCTCTCTGTCAGTGACTCTCTCTCTCTGTCAGTGTCTCTCTCTCCCTCTCTCTGTCAGTGTCTCTCTCTCTCTGTCAGTGTCTCTCTATATCTCTCTCTGTCAATGTCTCTCTCCCTCTCTCTGTCAGTGTCTCTCTCACTCTGTCAGTGTCTCTCTCTCTCTCTCTCTGTCAGTGTCTCTCTCCCTCTCTCTGTCAGTGTCTCTCTCTCTCTGTCAATGTCTCTCTCCCTCTCTCTGTCAGTGTCTCTCTCTCTCTGTCAGTGTCTCTCTCTCTCTCTCCCTATGTCAGTGTCTCTCTCTCTCTGTCAGTGTCTCTCTCTCTCGGTCAGTATCTCTCTCTCTCTCTGTCAGTGACTCTCTCTCTCTGTCAGTGTCTCTCTCTCTCTGTCAGTGTCTCTCTCTCTCTCTCTGTCAGTGTCTCTCTCTCTCTGTCATTGTCTCTCTCTCTCTGTCAGTGTCTCTCTCTCTCTTTCAGTGTCTCTCTCTCTCTCTCTCTCTCTCTGTCAGTGTCTCTCTCTCACTGTCAGTGTCTCTCTCCCTCTCTCTGTCAGTGCCTCTCTCTCTCTCTCTGTCAGTCTCTCTCTCTCTCTCTCTCTGTCAATGTCTCTCTCTCTCTGTCAGTGTCTCTCTCCCTCTCTCTGTCAGTCTCTCTCTCTCTCTCTCTGTCAGTGTCTGTCTCTCTCTCTGTCAGTATCTCTCTCTCTCTCTCTCACTCTGTCAGTGTCTCTCTCTCTCTGTCAGCGTCCCTCTCTCTCTCTCTCTCTGTCAGTGTCTCTCTCTCTCTCTGTCAGTGTCTCTCTCTCTCTCTGTCAGTGTCTCTCTCTCTCTCTGTCTGTAAGTCTCTCTCTCTCTCTCTGTCAGTGTCTCTCTCTCTCTCTCTCTGTCAGTGTCTGTCTCTCTGTCAGTGTCTCTCTCTCTCTCTCTGTCAGTGTCTCTCTCTCTCTCTCTCTCTGTCAGTGTCTCTCTCTCTCTGTCAGTGTCTCTCTCTCTCTCTCTCTCTGTCAATGTCTCTCTCTCTCTGTCAGTGTCTCTCTCTCTCTGTCAGTGTCTCTCTCTCTCTCTCTCTCTCTGTCAGTGTCTCTCTCTCTATGTCAGTGTATCTCTCTCTCTCTCTCTCTCTGTCAGTGTCTCTCTCTCTCTCTGTCAGTGTCTCTCTCTCTATGTCTGTCAGACTCTCTCTCTCTCTGTCAGTGTCTCTCTCTCTCTCTCTCTCTGTCAGTGTCTCTCTCCCTCTCTCTGTCAGTGTCTCTCTCTCTCTGTCAGTGTCTCTCTCTCTCTGTCAGTGTCTCTCTCACTCTATCTCTCTCTGTCAGTGTCTCTCTCTCTCTCTCTCTCTCTCTGTCAGTGTCTCTCTCTCTCTCTCTGTCATTGTCTCTCTCTCTCTGTCAGTGTCTCTCTTCTCTGTCAGTGTCTCTCTCTCTCTCTTTCTCTGTCAGTGTCTCTCTCTCTCTGTCAGTGTCTCTCTCTCTGTCAGTGTCTCTCTCTCTCTCTCTGTCAGTGTCCCTCTATCTCTGTCAGCGTCTCTCTCTCTCTCTGTCAGTGTCTCTCTCTCTCTCTCTCTCTGTCAGTGTCTCTCTCTCTCAGTCAGTGTCTCTCTCTCTCTCTCTGTCAGTGTCTCTCTCTCTCTCTGTCAGTGTCTCTCTCTCTCTGTCAGTGCCACTCTCTCTCTCTCTGTCAGTGTCTCTCTCTCTCTGTCAGTCTCTCTCTCTCTCTCTCTGTCAGTGTCTCTCTCTCTCTCTCTGTCAGTGACTCTCTCTCTCTGTCAGTGTCTCTCTCTCTCTCTCTCTCTGTCAGTGTTTCTCTCTCTCTCTCTGTCAGTGTCTCCCTCTCTCTGTCAGTGTCTCTCTCTCTCTCTCTGTCAGTGTTTCTCCCTCTCTCTCTGTCAGTGTCTCTCTCTCTCTGTCAGTGTCTCTCTCTCTCTCTCTGTCAGTGACTCTCTCTCTGTCATTGTCTCTCTCTCTCTGTCAGTGTCTCTCTCTCTCTCTCTCTCTCTGTCAGTGTCTCTCTCTCTCTCTGTCAGTGTCTCTCTCTCTCTCTCTGTCAGTGTCTCTCTCTCTCTGTCAGTGTCTCTCTCTCTGTAATTCTCTCTCTCTCTCTCTCTGTCAGTGTCTCTCTCTCTCTGTCAGTGTCTCTCTCTCTCTGTCAGTGTCACTCTCTCTCTCTAAGTCAGTGTCTCTCTCTCTGTCAGTGTCTCTCTGTCTCTCTCTGTCAGTGTCTCTCTCTCTCTCTCTGTCAGTGACTCTCTCTCTCTGTCAGTGTCTCTCTCTCTCTCTCTCTGTCAGTGTTTCTCTCTCTCTCTCTGTCAGTGTCTCTCTCTCTCTCTCTGTCAGTGTCTCTCTCTCTGTCATTGTTTCTCTCTCTCTCTGTCAGTGTCTCTCTCTCTCTCTCTCTCTCTGTCAGTGTCTCTCTCTCTCTGTCAGTCTCTCTCTCTCTCTCAAAGTCAGTGACTCTCTCTCTCTGTCAGTGTCTCTCTCCCTTTCTCTGTCTCTGTCAGTGTCTGTCTCTCTCTCTCTGTCAGTGTCTCTCTCTCTCTCTCTGTCGGTGTCTCTCTCTCTCTGTCAGTGTCTCTCTCTCTCTCTCTGTCAGTGTCTCTCTCTCTCTCTGTCAGCGTCTCTCTCTCTCTCTCTGTCAGTGTCTCTCTCTCTCTCTCTGTCAGCGTCTCTCTCTCTCTCTCTCTGTCAGTGTCTCCCTCTCTCTCTCTCTCTCTCTCTCTCTGTCAGTGTATCTCTCTCTCTGTCAGTGTCTCTCTCTCTCTCTCTGTCAGTGTCTCTCTCTCTCTCTGTCAGCGTCTCTCTCTCTCTGTCAGTGTCTCTCTCTCTCTCTCTCTGTCAGTGTCTCTCTCTCTCTGTCAGTGTCTCTCTCTCTCTCTCTGTCAGTGTCTCTCTCTCTGTCAGTGTCTCTCTCTCTCTCTGTCAGTGTCTCTCTCTCTCTCTCTGTCAGTGACTCTCTCTCTCTGTCAGTGCCTCTCTCTCTCTCTCTCTCTCTCAGTGTCTCTCTCTCTCTGTCAGTGTCTCTCTCTCTCTGTCAGTGTCTCTCTCTCTCTCTTTGTCAGTGTCTCTCTCTCTGTCATTGTCTCTCTCTCTCTGTCAGTGCCTCTCTCTCTCTCTCTCTCTGTCAGTGTCTCTCTCTCGCTCTCTGTCAGTGTCTCTCTCCTCTCTCTCTCTGTCAGTGTCTCTCTCTCTCTGTTAGTGTCTCTCTCTCTGTAATTCTCTCTCTCTCTCTGTCAGTGTCTCTCTCTCTCTCTCTGTCAGTGTCTCTCTCTCTGTCGGTGACTCTCTCTCTCTCTCTCTGTCAGTCTCTCTCTCTCTCTCTCTGTCAGTGTCCCTCTCTCTCTGTCAGTGTCTCTCTCCCTCTCTCTGTCAGTGTCTCTCTCACTCTGTCAGTGTCTCTCTCTCTCTCTCTCTGTCAGTGTCTCTCTCCCTCTCTCTGTCAGTGTCTCTCTCTCTCTGTCAGTGTCTCTCTCCCTCTCTCTGTCAGTGTCTCTCTCTCTCTGTCAGTGTCTCTCTATATCTCTCTCTGTCAATGTCTCTCTCCCTCTCTCTGTCAGTGTCTCTCTCACTCTGTCAGTGTCTCTCTCTCTCTCTCTGTCAGTGTCTCTCTCCCTCTCTCTGTCAGTGTCTCTCTCTCTCTGTTAATGTCTCTCTCCCTCTCTCTGTCAGTGTCTCTCTCTCTCTGTCAGTGTCTCTCTCTCTCTCTCCCTATGTCAGTGTCTCTCTCTCTCTCTGTCAGTGTCTCTCTCTCTCTGTCAGTATCTCTCTCTCTCTCTGTCAGTGACTCTCTCTCTCTGTCAGTGTCTCTCTCTCTCTGTCAGTGTCTCTCTCTCTCTCTCTGTCAGTGTCTCTCTCTCTCTGTCATTGTCTCTCTCTCTCTGTCAGTGTCTCTCTCTCTCTTTCAGTGTCTCTCTCTCTCTCTCTCTCTCTCTCTGTCAGTGTCTCTCTCTCACTGTCAGTGTCTCTCTCCCTCTCTCTGTCAGTGCCTCTCTCTCTCTCTCTGTCAGTCTCTCTCTCTCTCTCTCTCTCTGTCAATGTCTCTCTCTCTCTGTCAGTGTCTCTCTCCCTCTCTCTGTCAGTCTCTCTCTCTCTCTCTCTGTCAGTGTCTGTCTCTCTCTCTGTCAGTATCTCTCTCTCTCTCTCTCTCTCTGTCAGTGTCTCTCTCTCTCTGTCAGCGTCCCTCTCTCTCTCTCTCTCTCTGTGACAGTGTCTCTCTCTCTCTCTGTCAGTGTCTCTCTCTCTCTCTGTCAGTGTCTCTCTCTCTCTCTGTCTGTAAGTCTCTCTCTCTCTCTGTCAGTGTCTCTCTCTCTCTCTCTCTCTGTCAGTGTCTGTCTCTCTGTCAGTGTCTCTCTCTCTCTCTCTGTCAGTGTCTCTCTCTCTCTCTCTCTGTCAGTGTCTCTCTCTCTCTGTCAGTGTCTCTCTCTCTCTCTCTCTCTGTCAATGTCTCTCTCTCTCTGTCAGTGTCTCTCTCTCTCTGTCAGTGTCTCTCTCTCTCTCTCTCTCTCTCTGTCAGTGTCTCTCTCTCTATGTCAGTGTCTCTCTCTCTCTCTCTCTCTCTGTCAGTGTCTCTCTCTCTCTCTGTCAGTGTCTCTCTCTCTATGTCTGTCAGTCTCTCTCTCTCTCTGTCAGTGTCTCTCTCTCACTCTCTCTGTCAGTGTCTCTCTCTCTCTGTCAGTGTCTCTCTCACTCTATCTCTCTCTGTCAGTGTCTCTCTCTCTCTCTCTCTCTCTGTCAGTGTCTCTCTCTCTCTCTCTCTCTGTCATTGTCTCTCTCTCTCTGTCAGTGTCTCTCTTCTCTGTCAGTGTCTCTCTCTCTCTCTTTCTCTGTCAGTGTCTCTCTCTCTCTGTCAGTGTCTCTCTCTCTGTCAGTGTCTCTCTCTCTCTCTCTGTCAGTGTCCCTATATCTCTGTCAGCGTCTCTCTCTCTCTCTGTCAGTGTCTCTCTCTCTCTCTCTCTCTCTGTCAGTGTCTCTCTCTCTCAGTCAGTGTCTCTCTCTCTCTCTCTGTCAGTGTCTCTCTCTCTCTCTGTCAGTGTCTCTCTCTCTCTGTCAGTGCCACTCTCTCTCTCTCTGTCAGTGTCTCTCTCTCTCTGTCAGTCTCTCTCTCTCTCTCTCTGTCAATGTCTCTCTCTCTCTCTCTGTCAGTGACTCTCTCTCTCTGTCAGTGTCTCTCTCTCTCTCTCTCTCTGTCAGTGTTTCTCTCTCTCTCTCTGTCAGTGTCTCCCTCTCTCTGTCAGGGTCTCTCTCTCTCTCTCTGTCAGTGTTTCTCCCTCTCTCTCTGTCAGTGTCTCTCTCTCTCTGTCAGTGTCTCTCTCTCTCTCTCTGTCAGTGACTCTCTCTCTGTCATTGTCTCTCTCTCTCTGTCAGTGTCTCTCTCTCTCTCTCTCTCTCTGTCAGTGTCTCTCTCTCTCTCTCTCTCTGTCAGTGTCTGTCTCTCTGTCAGTGTCTCTCTCTCTCTCTCTGTCAGTGTCTCTCTCTCTCTCTCTCTGTCAGTGTCTCTCTCTCTCTGTCAGTGTCTCTCTCTCTCTCTCTCTCTGTCAATGTCTCTCTCTCTCTGTCAGTGTCTCTCTCTCTCTGTCAGTGTCTCTCTCTCTCTCTCTCTCTCTGTCAGTGTCTCTCTCTCTATGTCAGTGTCTCTCTCTCTCTCTCTCTCTCTGTCAGTGTCTCTCTCTCTCTCTGTCAGTGTCTCTCTCTCTATGTCTGTCAGTCTCTCTCTCTCTCTGTCAGTGTCTCTCTCTCTCTCTCTCTGTCAGTGTCTCTCTCTCTCTGTCAGTGTCTCTCTCACTCTATCTCTCTCTGTCAGTGTCTCTCTCTCTCTCTCTCTCTCTGTCAGTGTCTCTCTCTCTCTCTCTCTCTGTCATTGTCTCTCTCTCTCTGTCAGTGTCTCTCTTCTCTGTCAGTGTCTCTCTCTCTCTCTTTCTCTGTCAGTGTCTCTCTCTCTCTGTCAGTGTCTCTCTCTCTGTCAGTGTCTCTCTCTCTCTCTCTGTCAGTGTCCCTATATCTCTGTCAGCGTCTCTCTCTCTCTCTGTCAGTGTCTCTCTCTCTCTCTCTCTCTCTGTCAGTGTCTCTCTCTCTCAGTCAGTGTCTCTCTCTCTCTCTCTGTCAGTGTCTCTCTCTCTCTCTGTCAGTGTCTCTCTCTCTCTGTCAGTGCCACTCTCTCTCTCTCTGTCAGTGTCTCTCTCTCTCTGTCAGTCTCTCTCTCTCTCTCTCTGTCAATGTCTCTCTCTCTCTCTCTCTGTCAGTGACTCTCTCTCTCTGTCAGTGTCTCTCTCTCTCTCTCTCTCTGTCAGTGTTTCTCTCTCTCTCTCTGTCAGTGTCTCCCTCTCTCTGTCAGGGTCTCTCTCTCTCTCTCTGTCAGTGTTTCTCCCTCTCTCTCTGTCAGTGTCTCTCTCTCTCTGTCAGTGTCTCTCTCTCTCTCTCTGTCAGTGACTCTCTCTCTGTCATTGTCTCTCTCTCTCTGTCAGTGTCTCTCTCTCTCTCTCTCTCTCTGTCAGTGTCTCTCTCTCTCTCTGTCAGTGTCTCTCTCTCTCTCTCTGTCAGTGTCTCTCTCTCTCTGTCAGTGTCTCTCTCTCTGTAATTCTCTCTCTCTCTCTCTCTGTCAGTGTCTCTCTCTCTCTGTCAGTGTCTCTCTCTCTCTGTCAGTGTCACTCTCTCTCTCTAAGTCAGTGTCTCTCTCTCTGTCAGTGTCTCTCTGTCTCTCTCTGTCAGTGTCTCTCTCTCTCTCTCTGTCAGTGACTCTCTCTCTCTGTCAGTGTCTCTCTCTCTCTCTCTCTGTCAGTGTTTCTCTCTCTCTCTCTGTCAGTGTCTCTCTCTCTCTCTCTGTCAGTGTCTCTCTCTCTGTCATTGTCTCTCTCTCTCTCTGTCAGTGTCTCTCTCTCTCTCTCTCTCTCTCTCTGTCAGTGTCTCTCTCTCTCTGTCAGTCTCTCTCTCTCTCTCAAAGTCAGTGACTCTCTCTCTCTGTCAGTGTCTCTCTCCCTTTCTCTGTCTCTGTCAGTGTCTGTCTCTCTCTCTCTGTCAGTGTCTCTCTCTCTCTCTCTGTCGGTGTCTCTCTCTCTCTGTCAGTGTCTCACTCTCTCTCTCTGTCAGTGTCTCTCTCTCTCTCTGTCAGCGTCTCTCTCTCTCTCTCTGTCAGTGTCTCTCTCTCTCTCTCTGTCAGCGTCTCTCTCTCTCTCTCTCTCTGTCAGTGTCTCCCTCTCTCTCTCTCTCTCTCTCTCTGTCAGTGTATCTCTCTCTCTGTCAGTGTCTCTCTCTCTCTCTCTGTCAGTGTCTCTCTCTCTCTCTGTCAGCGTCTCTCTCTCTCTCTCTGTCAGTGTCTCTCTCTCTCTCTCTCTCTCTCTGTCAGTGTCTCTCTCTGTCTGTCAGTGTCTCTCTCTCTCTCTCTGTCAGTGTCTCTCTCTCTGTCAGTGTCTCTCTCTCTCTCTGTCAGTGTCTCTCTCTCTCTCTCTGTCAGTGACTCTCTCTCTCTGTCAGTGTCTCTCTCTCTCTCTCTCTCTCTGTCAGTGTCTCTCTCTCTCTGTCAGTATCTCTCTCTCTCTGTCAGTGTCTCTCTCTCTCTCTTTGTCAGTGTCTCTCTCTCTGTCATTGTCTCTCTCTCTCTGTCAGTGCCTCTCTCTCTCTCTCTCTCTGTCAGTGTCTCTCTCTCTCTCTCTGTCAGTGTCTCTCTCTCTCTCTCTCTGTCAGTGTCTCTCTCTCTCTGTTAGTGTCTCTCTCTCTGTAATTCTCTCTCTCTCTCTGTCAGTGTCTCTCTCTCTCTCTCTGTCAGTGTCTCTCTCTCTGTCAGTGACTCTCTCTCTCTCTGTCAGTCTCTCTCTCTCTCTCTCTGTCAGTGTCCCTGTCTCTCTGTCAGTGTCTCTCTCCCTCTCTCTGTCAGTGTCTCTCTCACTCTGTCAGTGTCTCTCTCTCTCTCTCTCTGTCAGTGTCTCTCTCCCTCTCTCTGTCAGTGTCTCTCTCTCTCTGTCAGTGTCTCTCTCCCTCTCTCTGTCAGTGTCTCTCTCTCTCTGTCAGTGTCTCTCTATATCTCTCTCTGTCAATGTCTCTCTCCCTCTCTCTGTCAGTGTCTCTCTCACTCTGTCAGTGTCTCTCTCTCTCTCTCTCTGTCAGTGTCTCTCTCCCTCTCTCTGTCAGTGTCTCTCTCTCTCTGTCAATGTCTCTCTCCCTCTCTCTGTCAGTGTCTCTCTCTCTCTGTCAGTGTCTCTCTCTCTCTCTCCCTATGTCAGTGTCTCTCTCTCTCTGTCAGTGTCTCTCTCTCTCTGTCAGTATCTCTCTCTCTCTCTGTCAGTGACTCTCTCTCTCTGTCAGTGTCTCTCTCTCTCTGTCAGTGTCTCTCTCTCTCTCTCTGTCAGTGTCTCTCTCTCTCTGTCATTGTCTCTCTCTCTCTGTCAGTGTCTCTCTCTCTCTTTCAGTGTCTCTCTCTCTCTCTCTCTCTCTCTGTCAGTGTCTCTCTCTCACTGTCAGTGTCTCTCTCCCTCTCTCTGTCAGTGCCTCTCTCTCTCTCTCTGTCAGTCTCTCTCTCTCTCTCTCTCTCTCTCTGTCAATGTCTCTCTCTCTCTGTCAGTGTCTCTCTCCCTCTCTCTGTCAGTCTCTCTCTCTCTCTCTCTGTCAGTGTCTGTCTCTCTCTCTGTCAGTATCTCTCTCTCTCTCTCTCTCTCTGTCAGTGTCTCTCTCTCTCTGTCAGCGTCCCTCTCTCTCTCTCTCTCTGTCAGCGTCTCTCTCTCTCTCTCTCTGTCAGTGTCTCCCTCTCTCTCTCTCTCTCTCAATCTCTGTCAGTGTATCTCTCTCTCTGTCAGTGTCTCTCTCTCTCTCTCTGTCAGTGTCTCTCTCTCTCTCTGTCAGCGTCTCTCTCTCTCTCTCTGTCAGTGTCTCTCTCTCTCTCTCTCTGTCAGTGTCTCTCTCTCTCTGTCAGTGTCTCTCTCTCTCTCTCTGTCAGTGTCTCTCTCTCTGTCAGTGTCTCTCTCTCTCTCTGTCAGTGTCTCTCTCTCTCTCTCTGTCAGTGACTCTCTCTCTCTGTCAGTGTCTCTCTCTCTCTCTCTCTCTCTCTCAGTGTCTCTCTCTCTCTGTCAGTGTCTCTCTCTCTCTGTCAGTGTCTCTCTCTCTCTCTTTGTCAGTGTCTCTCTCTCTGTCATTGTCTCTCTCTCTCTGTCAGTGCCTCTCTCTCTCTCTCTGTCAGTGTCTCTCTCTCGCTCTCTGTCAGTGTCTCTCTCTCTCTCTCTCTGTCAGTGTCTCTCTCTCTCTGTTAGTGTCTCTCTCTCTGTAACTCTCTCTCTCTCTCTGTCAGTGTCTCTCTCTCTCTCTCTGTCAGTGTCTCTCTCTCTGTCAGTGACTCTCTCTCTCTCTCTCTGTCAGTCTCTCTCTCTCTCTCTCTGTCAGTGTCCCTCTCTCTCTGTCAGTGTCTCTCTCCCTCTCTCTGTCAGTGTCTCTCTCACTCTGTCAGTGTCTCTCTCTCTCTCTCTCTGTCAGTGTCTCTCTCCCTCTCTCTGTCAGTGTCTCTCTCTCTCTGTCAGTGTCTCTCTCCCTCTCTCTGTCAGTGTCTCTCTCTCTCTGTCAGTGTCTCTCTATATCTCTCTCTGTCAATGTCTCTCTCCCTCTCTCTGTCAGTGTCTCTCTCACTCTGTCAGTGTCTCTCTCTCTCTCTCTCTGTCAGTGTCTCTCTCCCTCTCTCTGTCAGTGTCTCTCTCTCTCTGTCAATGTCTCTCTCCCTCTCTCTGTCAGTGTCTCTCTCTCTCTGTCAGTGTCTCTCTCTCTCTCTCCCTATGTCAGTGTCTCTCTCTCTCTCTGTCAGTGTCTCTCTCTCTCTGTCAGTATCTCTCTCTCTCTCTGTCAGTGACTCTCTCTCTCTGTCAGTGTCTCTCTCTCTCTGTCAGTGTCTCTCTCTCTCTCTCTGTCAGTGTCTCTCTCTCTCTGTCATTTTCTCTCTCTCTCTGTCAGTGTCTCTCTCTCTCTTTCAGTGTCTCTCTCTCTCTCTCTCTCTCTCTCTGTCAGTGTCTCTCTCTCACTGTCAGTGTCTCTCTCCCTCTCTCTGTCAGTGCCTCTCTCTCTCTCTCTGTCAGTCTCTCTCTCTCTCTCTCTCTCTGTCAATGTCTCTCTCTCTCTGTCAGTGTCTCTCTCCCTCTCTCTGTCAGTCTCTCTCTCTCTCTCTCTGTCAGTGTCTGTCTCTCTCTCTGTCAGTATCTCTCTCTCTCTCTCTCTCTCTGTCAGTGTCTCTCTCTCTCTGTCAGCGTCCCTCTCTCTCTCTCTCTCTCTGTCAGTGTCTCTCTCTCTCTCTGTCAGTGTCTCTCTCTCTCTCTGTCAGTGTCTCTCTCTCTCTCTGTCTGTAAGTCTCTCTCTCTCTCTGTCAGTGTCTCTCTCTCTCTCTCTCTCTGTCAGTGTCTGTCTCTCTGTCAGTGTCTCTCTCTCTCTCTCTGTCAGTGTCTCTCTCTCTCTCTCTCTGTCAGTGTCTCTCTCTCTCTGTCAGTGTCTCTCTCTCTCTCTCTCTCTGTCAATGTCTCTCTCTCTCTGTCAGTGTCTCTCTCTCTCTGTCAGTGTCTCTCTCTCTCTCTCTCTCTCTGTCAGTGTCTCTCTCTCTATGTCAGTGTCTCTCTCTCTCTCTCTCTCTCTGTCAGTGTCTCTCTCTCTCTCTGTCAGTGTCTCTCTCTCTATGTCTGTCAGTCTCTCTCTCTCTCTGTCAGTGTCTCTCTCTCTCTCTCTCTCTGTCAGTGTCTCTCTCTCTCTGTCAGTGTCTCTCTCACTCTATCTCTCTCTGTCAGTGTCTCTCTCTCTCTCTCTCTCTCTGTCAGTGTCTCTCTCTCTCTCTCTCTGTCATTGTCTCTCTCTCTCTGTCAGTGTCTCTCTTCTCTGTCAGTGTCTCTCTCTCTCTCTTTCTCTGTCAGTGTCTCTCTCTCTCTGTCAGTGTCTCTCTCTCTGTCAGTGTCTCTCTCTCTCTCTCTGTCAGTGTCCCTATATCTCTGTCAGCGTCTCTCTCTCTCTCTGTCAGTGTCTCTCTCTCTCTCTCTCTCTCTGTCAGTGTCTCTCTCTCTCAGTCAGTGTCTCTCTCTCTCTCTCTGTCAGTGTCTCTCTCTCTCTCTGTCAGTGTCTCTCTCTCTCTGTCATTGCCACTCTCTCTCTCTCTGTCAGTGTCTCTCTCTCTCTGTCAGTCTCTCTCTCTCTCTCTCTGTCAGTGTCTCTCTCTCTCTCTCTGTCAGTGACTCTCTCTCTCTGTCAGTGTCTCTCTCTCTCTCTCTCTCTGTCAGTGTTTCTCTCTCTCTCTCTGTCAGTGTCTCCCTCTCTCTGTCAGGGTCTCTCTCTCTCTCTCTGTCAGTGTTTCTCCCTCTCTCTCTGTCAGTGTCTCTCTCTCTCTGTCAGTGTCTCTCTCTCTCTCTCTGTCAGTGACTCTCTCTCTGTCATTGTCTCTCTCTCTCTGTCAGTGTCTCTCTCTCTCTCTCTCTCTCTGTCAGTGTCTCTCTCTCTCTCTGTCAGTGTCTCTCTCTCTCTCTCTGTCAGTGTCTCTCTCTCTCTGTCAGTGTCTCTCTCTCTGTAATTCTCTCTCTCTCTCTCTCTGTCAGTGTCTCTCTCTCTCTGTCAGTGTCTCTCTCTCTCTGTCAGTGTCACTCTCTCTCTCTAAGTCAGTGTCTCTCTCTCTGTCAGTGTCTCTCTGTCTCTCTCTGTCAGTGTCTCTCTCTCTCTCTCTGTCAGTGACTCTCTCTCTCTGTCAGTGTCTCTCTCTCTCTCTCTCTGTCAGTGTTTCTCTCTCTATCTCTGTCAGTGTCTCTCTCTCTCTCTCTGTCAGTGTCTCTCTCTCTGTCATTGTCTCTCTCTCTCTCTGTCAGTGTCTCTCTCTCTCTCTCTCTCTCTCTCTGTCAGTGTCTCTCTCTCTCTGTCAGTCTCTCTCTCTCTCTCAAAGTCAGTGACTCTCTCTCTCTGTCAGTGTCTCTCTCCCTTTCTCTGTCTCTGTCAGTGTCTGTCTCTCTCTCTCTGTCAGTGTCTCTCTCTCTCTCTCTGTCGGTGTCTCTCTCTCTCTGTCAGTGTCTCACTCTCTCTCTCTGTCAGTGTCTCTCTCTCTCTCTGTCAGCGTCTCTCTCTCTCTCTCTGTCAGTGTCTCTCTCTCTCTCTCTGTCAGCGTCTCTCTCTCTCTCTCTCTCTGTCAGTGTCTCCCTCTCTCTCTCTCTCTCTCTCTCTGTCAGTGTATCTCTCTCTCTGTCAGTGTCTCTCTCTCTCTCTCTGTCAGTGTCTCTCTCTCTCTCTGTCAGCGTCTCTCTCTCTCTCTCTGTCAGTGTCTCTCTCTCTCTCTCTCTCTCTCTGTCAGTGTATCTCTCTGTCTGTCAGTGTCTCTCTCTCTCTCTCTGTCAGTGTCTCTCTCTCTGTCAGTGTCTCTCTCTCTCTCTGTCAGTGTCTCTCTCTCTCTCTCTGTCAGTGACTCTCTCTCTCTGTCAGTGTCTCTCTCTCTCTCTCTCTCTCTGTCAGTGTCTCTCTCTCTCTGTCAGTGTCTCTCTCTCTCTGTCAGTGTCTCTCTCTCTCTCTTTGTCAGTGTCTCTCTCTCTGTCATTGTCTCTCTCTCTCTGTCAGTGCCTCTCTCTCTCTCTCTCTCTGTCAGTGTCTCTCTCTCTCTCTCTGTCAGTGTCTCTCTCTCTCTGTTAGTGTCTCTCTCTCTGTAATTCTCTCTCTCTCTCTGTCAGTGTCTCTCTCTCTCTCTCTGTCAGTGTCTCTCTCTCTGTCAGTGACTCTCTCTCTCTCTCTCTGTCAGTCTCTCTCTCTCTCTCTCTGTCAGTGTCCCTGTCTCTCTGTCAGTGTCTCTCTCCCTCTCTCTGTCAGTGTCTCTCTCACTCTGTCAGTGTCTCTCTCTCTCTCTCTCTGTCAGTGTCTCTCTCCCTCTCTCTGTCAGTGTCTCTCTCTCTCTGTCAGTGTCTCTCTCCCTCTCTCTGTCAGTGTCTCTCTCTCTCTGTCAGTGTCTCTCTATATCTCTCTCTGTCAATGTCTCTCTCCCTCTCTCTGTCAGTGTCTCTCTCACTCTGTCAGTGTCTCTCTCTCTCTCTCTCTGTCAGTGTCTCTCTCCCTCTCTCTGTCAGTGTCTCTCTCTCTCTGTCAATGTCTCTCTCCCTCTCTCTGTCAGTGTCTCTCTCTCTCTGTCAGTGTCTCTCTCTCTCTCTCCCTATGTCAGTGTCTCTCTCTCTCTGTCAGTGTCTCTCTCTCTCTGTCAGTATCTCTCTCTCTCTCTGTCAGTGACTCTCTCTCTCTGTCAGTGTCTCTCTCTCTCTGTCAGTGTCTCTCTCTCTCTCTCTGTCAGTGTCTCTCTCTCTCTGTCATTGTCTCTCTCTCTCTGTCAGTGTCTCTCTCTCTCTTTCAGTGTCTCTCTCTCTCTCTCTCTCTCTCTGTCAGTGTCTCTCTCTCACTGTCAGTGTCTCTCTCCCTCTCTCTGTCAGTGCCTCTCTCTCTCTCTCTGTCAGTCTCTCTCTCTCTCTCTCTCTCTCTCTCTGTCAATGTCTCTCTCTCTCTGTCAGTGTCTCTCTCCCTCTCTCTGTCAGTCTCTCTCTCTCTCTCTCTGTCAGTGTCTGTCTCTCTCTCTGTCAGTATCTCTCTCTCTCTCTCTCTCTCTGTCAGTGTCTCTCTCTCTCTGTCAGCGTCCCTCTCTCTCTCTCTCTCTCTGTCAGTGTCTCTCTCTCTCTCTGTCAGTGTCTCTCTCTCTCTCTGTCAGTGTCTCTCTCTCTCTCTGTCTGTAAGTCTCTCTCTCTCTCTCTGTCAGTGTCTCTCTCTCTCTCTCTCTCTCTGTCAGTGTCTGTCTCTCTGTCAGTGTCTCTCTCTCTCTCTCTGTCAGTGTCTCTCTCTCTCTCTCTCTCTGTCAGTGTCTCTCTCTCTCTGTCAGTGTCTCTCTCTCTCTCTCTCTCTGTCAATGTCTCTCTCTCTCTGTCAGTGTCTCTCTCTCTCTGTCAGTGTCTCTCTCTCTCTCTCTCTCTCTGTCAGTGTCTCTCTCTCTATGTCAGTGTCTCTCTCTCTCTCTCTCTCTCTGTCAGTGTCTCTCTCTCTCTGTCAGTGTCTCTCTCTCTATGTCTGTCAGTCTCTCTCTCTCTCTCTGTCAGTGTCTCTCTCTCTCTCTCTCTCTGTCAGTGTCTCTCTCCCTCTCTCTGTCAGTGTCTCTCTCTCTCTGTCAGTGTCTCTCTCTCTCTGTCAGTGTCTCTCTCACTCTCTCTCTCTCTGTCAGTGTCTCTCTCTCTCTCTCTCTCTGTCAGTGTCTCTCTCTCTCTCTCTCTGTCATTGTCTCTCTCTCTCTGTCAGTGTCTCTCTTCTCTGTCAGTGTCTCTCTCTCTCTCTTTCTCTGTCAGTGTCTCTCTCTCTCTGTCAGTGTCTCTCTCTCTGTCAGTGTCTCTCTCTCTCTCTCTGTCAGTGTCCCTCTATCTCTGTCAGCGTCTCTCTCTCTCTCTGTCAGTGTCTCTCTCTCTCTCTCTCTCTCTGTCAGTGTCTCTCTCTCTCAGTCAGTGTCTCTCTCTCTCTCTCTGTCAGTGTCTCTCTCTCTCTCTGTCAGCGTCTCTGTCTCTCTCTCTGTCAGTGTCTCTCTCTCTCTCTCTCTCTGTCAGTGTCTCTCTCTCTCTCTCTGTCAGTGACTCTCTCTCTGTGTCAGTGTCTCTCTCTCTCTTTCTCTGTCAGTGTCTCTCTCTCTCTGTCAGTGTCTCTCTCTCTGTCAGTGTCTCTCTCTCTCTCTCTGTCAGTGTCCCTCTATCTCTGTCAGCGTCTCTCTCTCTCTCTGTCAGTGTCTCTCTCTCTCTCTCTCTCTCTGTCAGTGTCTCTCTCTCACTGTCAGTGTCTCTCTCCCTCTCTCTGTCAGTGCCTCTCTCTCTCTCTCTGTCAGTCTCTCTCTCTCTCTCTGTCAGTGTCTCTCTCCCTCTCTCTGTCAGTCTCTCTCTTTCTCTCTCTGTCAGTGTCTGTCTCTCTCTCTGTCAGTATCTCTCTCTCTCTCTCTCTGTCAGTGTCTCTCTCTCTCTGTCAGCGTCTCTCTCTCTCTCTCTCTCTGTCAGTGTCTCTCTCTCTCTCTGTCAGTGTCTCTCTCTCTCTCTCTCTCTGTCAGTGTCTGTCTCTCTGTCAGTGTCTCTCTCTCTCTCTCTGTCAGTGTCTCTCTCTCTCTCTCTCTGTCAGTGTCTCACTCTCTCTGTCAGTGTCTCTCTCTCTCTCTCTCTCTGTCAATGTCTCTCTCTCTCTGTCAGTGTCTCTCTCTCTCTGTCAGTGTCTCTCTCTCTCTCTCTCTCTGTCAGTGTCTCTCTCTCTCTGTCAGTGTCTCTCTCTCTCTCTCTCTCTCTCTCTGTCAGTGTCTCTCTCTCTCTCTGTCAGTCTCTCTCTCTCTCTGTCTGTCAGTCTCTCTCTCTCTCTGTCAGTGTCTCTCTCTCTCTCTCTCTCTGTCAGTGTCTCTCTCCCTCTCTCTGTCAGTGTCTCTCTCTCTCTGTCAGTGTCTCTCTCACTCTCTCTCTCTCTGTCAGTGTCTCTCTCTCTCTCTCTCTCTGTCAGTGTATCTCTCTCTCTCTCTCTGTCATTGTCTCTCTCTCTCTGTCAGTGTCTCTCTTCTCTGTCAGTGTCTCTCTATCTCTCTCTGTCAGTGTCTCTCTCTCTGTCATTGTCTCTCTCTCTCTGTCAGTGTCTCTCTCTCTCTGTCAGTGTCTCTCTCTCTCTCTGTCAGTGTCTCTCTCTCTCTCTCTGTCAGTGTCTCTCTCTCTCTGTCAGTGTCTCTCTCTCTGTAATTCTCTCTCTCTCTCTCTCTGTCAGTGTCTCTCTCTCTCTGTCAGTGTCTCTCTCTCTCTGTCAGTGTCACTCTCTCTCTCTAAGTCAGTGTCTCTCTCTCTCTGTCAGTGTCTCTCTGTCTCTCTGTCAGTGTCTCTCTCTCTCTCTCTCTGTCAGTGACTCTCTCTCTCTGTCAGTGTCTCTCTCTCTCTCTCTCTCTCTCTGTCAGTGTTTCTCTCTCTCTCTTTGTCAGTGTCTCTCTCTCTCTCTCTGTCAGTGTCTCTCTCTCTGTCATTGTCTCTCTCTCTCTGTCAGTGTCTCTCTCTCTCCATCTCTCTCTGTCAGTGTCTCTCTCTCTCTGTCAATCTCTCTCTCTCTCTCTCTGTCAGTGACTCTCTCTCTCTGTCAGTGTCTCTCTCCCTTTCTCTGTCTCTGTCAGTGTCTCTCTCTCTCTCTCTGTCAGTGTCTCTCTCTCTCTCTCTGTCAGTGTCTCTCTCTCTCTGCCAGTGTCTCTCTCTCTCTCTCTCTGTCAGTGTCTCTCTCTCTCTCTGTCAGCGTCTCTCTCTCTCTCTCTGTCAGTGTCTCTCTCTCTCTCTCTGTCAGCGTCTCTCTCTCTCTCTCTCTGTCAGTGTCTCTCTCTCTCTCTCTCTCTGTCAGTGTATCTCTCTCTCTGTCAGTGTCTCTCTCTCTCTCTCTGTCAGTGACTCTCTCTCTGTCAGTGTCTCTCTCCCTTTCTCTGTCTCTGCCTGTGTGTCTCTCTCTCTCTCTGTCAGTGTCTCTCTCTCTCTCTCTGTCAGTGTCTCTCTCTCTCTGTCAGTGTCTCTCTCTCTCTCTCTGTCAGTGTCTCTCTCTCTCTCGGTCAGCGTCTCTCTCTCTCTCTCTGTCAGTGTCTCTCTCTCTCTCTCTCTCTCTGTCAGTGTCTCTCTCTCTCTGTCAGTGTCTCTCTCTCTATGTCAGTGCCACTCTCTCTCTCCCTCTCTGTCAGTGTTTCTCTCTCTCTCTCTGTCAGTGTCTCTCTCTCTCTGTCAGTGTCTCTCTATCTCTCTCTGTCAGTGTCTCGCTCTCTGTCATTGTCTCTCTCTCTCTGTCAGTGTCTCTCTCTCTCTCTCTCTCTCTCTGTCAGTGTCTCTCTCTCTCTCTGTCAGTGTCTCTCTCTCTCTCTCTGTCAGTGTCTCTCTCTCTCTGTCAGTGTCTCTCTCTCTGTAATTATCTCTCTCTCTCTCTCTGTCAGTGTCTCTCTCTCTCTGTCAGTGTCTCTCTCTCTCTGTCAGTGTCTCTCTCCCTCTCTCTGTCAGTGTCTCTCTCACTCTGTCAGTGTCTCTCTCTCTCTCTCTCTCTGTCAGTGTCTCTCTCCCTCTCTCTGTCAGTGTCTCTCTCTCTCTGTCAGTGTCTCTCTCCCTCTCTCTGTCAGTGTCTCTCTTCTCTGTCAGTGTCTCTCTCTCTCTCTTTCTCTGTCAGTGTCTCTCTCTCTCTGTCAGTGTCTCTCTCTCTGTCAGTGTCTCTCTCTCTCTCTCTGTCAGTGTCCCTCTATCTCTGTCAGCGTCTCTCTCTCTCTCTGTCAGTGTCTCTCTCTCTCTCTCTCTCTCTGTCAGTGTCTCTCTCTCTCAGTCAGTGTCTCTCTCTCTCTCTCTGTCAGTGTCTCTCTCTCTCTCTGTCAGCGTCTCTGTCTCTCTCTCTGTCAGTGTCTCTCTCTCTCTCTCTCTCTGTCAGTGTCTCTCTCTCTCTCTCTGTCAGTGACTCTCTCTCTGTGTCAGTGTCTCTCTCTCTCTTTCTCTGTCAGTGTCTCTCTCTCTCTGTCAGTGTCTCTCTCTCTGTCAGTGTCTCTCTCTCTCTCTCTGTCAGTGTCCCTCTATCTCTGTCAGCGTCTCTCTCTCTCTCTGTCAGTGTCTCTCTCTCTCTCTCTCTCTCTGTCAGTGTCTCTCTCTCACTGTCAGTGTCTCTCTCCCTCTCTCTGTCAGTGCCTCTCTCTCTCTCTCTGTCAGTCTCTCTCTCTCTCTCTGTCAGTGTCTCTCTCCCTCTCTCTGTCAGTCTCTCTCTTTCTCTCTCTGTCAGTGTCTGTCTCTCTCTCTGTCAGTATCTCTCTCTCTCTCTCTCTGTCAGTGTCTCTCTCTCTCTGTCAGCGTCTCTCTCTCTCTCTCTCTCTCTGTCAGTGTCTCTCTCTCTCTCTGTCAGTGTCTCTCTCTCTCTCTCTCTCTGTCAGTGTCTGTCTCTCTGTCAGTGTCTCTCTCTCTCTCTCTGTAAGTGTCTCTCTCTCTCTCTCTCTGTCAGTGTCTCACTCTCTCTGTCAGTGTCTCTCTCTCTCTCTCTCTCTGTCAATGTCTCTCTCTCTCTGTCAGTGTCTCTCTCTCTCTGTCAGTGTCTCTCTCTCTCTCTCTCTCTGTCAGTGTCTCTCTCTCTCTGTCAGTGTCTCTCTCTCTCTCTCTCTCTCTCTCTGTCAGTGTCTCTCTCTCTCTCTGTCAGTCTCTCTCTCTCTCTGTCTGTCAGTCTCTCTCTCTCTCTGTCAGTGTCTCTCTCTCTCTCTCTCTCTGTCAGTGTCTCTCTCCCTCTCTCTGTCAGTGTCTCTCTCTCTCTGTCAGTGTCTCTCTCACTCTCTCTCTCTCTGTCAGTGTCTCTCTCTCTCTCTCTCTCTGTCAGTGTATCTCTCTCTCTCTCTCTGTCATTGTCTCTCTCTCTCTGTCAGTGTCTCTCTTCTCTGTCAGTGTCTCTCTATCTCTCTCTGTCAGTGTCTCTCTCTCTGTCATTGTCTCTCTCTCTCTGTCAGTGTCTCTCTCTCTCTCTGTCAGTGTCTCTCTCTCTCTCTGTCAGTGTCTCTCTCTCTCTCTCTGTCAGTGTCTCTCTCTCTCTGTCAGTGTCTCTCTCTCTGTAATTCTCTCTCTCTCTCTCTCTGTCAGTGTCTCTCTCTCTCTGTCAGTGTCTCTCTCTCTCTGTCAGTGTCACTCTCTCTCTCTAAGTCAGTGTCTCTCTCTCTCTGTCAGTGTCTCTCTGTCTCTCTGTCAGTGTCTCTCTCTCTCTCTCTGTCAGTGACTCTCTCTCTCTGTCAGTGTCTCTCTCTCTCTCTCTCTCTCTCTGTCAGTGTTTCTCTCTCTCTCTTTGTCAGTGTCTCTCTCTCTCTCTCTGTCAGTGTCTCCCTCTCTGTCATTGTCTCTCTCTCTCTGTCAGTGTCTCTCTCTCTCCATCTCTCTCTGTCAGTGTCTCTCTCTCTCTGTCAATCTCTCTCTCTCTCTCTCTGTCAGTGACTCTCTCTCTCTGTCAGTGTCTCTCTCCCTTTCTCTGTCTCTGTCAGTGTCTCTCTCTCTCTCTCTGTCAGTGTCTCTCTCTCTCTCTCTGTCAGTGTCTCTCTCTCTCTGCCAGTGTCTCTCTCTCTCTCTGTCAGCGTCTCTCTCTCTATCTCTGTCAGTGTCTCTCTCTCTCTCTCTGTCAGCGTCTCTCTCTCTCTCTCTCTGTCAGTGTCTCTCTCTCTCTCTCTCTCTGTCAGTGTATCTCTCTCTCTGTCAGTGTCTCTCTCTCTCTCTCTGTCAGTGACTCTCTCTCTGTCAGTGTCTCTCTCCCTTTCTCTGTCTCTGCCTGTGTGTCTCTCTCTCTCTCTGTCAGTGTCTCTCTCTCTCTCTCTGTCAGTGTCTCTCTCTCTCTGTCAGTGTCTCTCTCTCTCTCTCTGTCAGTGTCTCTCTCTCTCTCTGTCAGCGTCTCTCTCTCTCTCTCTGTCAGTGTCTCTCTCTCTCTCTCTCTGTCAGTGTCTCTCTCTCTCTGTCAGTGTCTCTCTCTCTATGTCAGTGCCACTCTCTCTCTCCCTCTCTGTCAGTGTTTCTCTCTCTCTCTCTGTCAGTGTCTCTCTCTCTCTGTCAGTGTCTCTCTATCTCTCTCTGTCAGTGTCTCGCTCTCTGTCATTGTCTCTCTCTCTCTGTCAGTGTCTCTCTCTCTCTCTCTCTCTCTCTGTCAGTGTCTCTCTCTCTCTCTGTCAGTGTCTCTCTCTCTCTCTCTGTCAGTGTCTCTCTCTCTCTGTCAGTGTCTCTCTCTCTGTAATTATCTCTCTCTCTCTCTCTGTCAGTGTCTCTCTCTCTCTGTCAGTGTCTCTCTCTCTCTGTCAGTGTCTCTCTCCCTCTCTCTGTCAGTGTCTCTCTCACTCTGTCAGTGTCTCTCTCTCTCTCTCTCTCTGTCAGTGTCTCTCTCCCTCTCTCTGTCAGTGTCTCTCTCTCTCTGTCAGTGTCTCTCTCCCTCTCTCTGTCAGTGTCTCTCTCTCTCTGTCAGTGTCTCTCTCTCTCTCTCCCTATATCAGTGTCTCTCTCTCTCTGTCAGTGTCTCTCTCTCTCTGTCAGTATCTCTCTCTCTCTCTGTCAGTGACTCTCTCTCTCTGTCAGTGTCTCTCTCTCTCTGTCAGTGTCTCTCTCTCTCTGTCATTGTCTCTCTCTGTCTGTCAGTGTCTCTCTCTCTCTTTCAGTGTCTCTCTCTCTCTCTCTCTCTCTCTGTCAGTGTCTCTCTCTCACTGTCAGTGTCTCTCTCCCTCTCTCTGTCAGTGCCTCTCTCTCTCTTTCTGTCAGTCTCTCTCTCTCTCTGTCAGTGTCTCTCTCCCTCTCTCTGTCAGTCTCTCTCTCTCTCTCTCTGTCAGTGTCTGTCACTCTCTCTGTCAGTATCTCTCTCTCTCTCTCTCTCTCTCTGTCAGTGTCTCTCTCTCTCTGTCAGCGTCTCTCTCTCTCTCTCTCTCTGTCAGTGTCTCTCTCTCTCTCTGTCAGTGTCTCTCTCTCTCTCTGTCAGTGTCTCTCTCTCTCTCTGTCTGTAAGTCTCTCTCTCTCTCTCTGTCAGTGTCTCTCTCTCTCTCTCTCTCTGTCAGTGTCTCTCTCTCTCTGTCAGTGTCTCTCTCTCTCTCTCTCTCTGTCAATGTCTCTCTCTCTCTGTCAGTGTCTCTCTCTCTCTGTCAGTGTCTCTCTCTCTCTCTCTCTCTTTGTCAATGTCTCTCTCTCTCTGTCAGTCTCTCTCTCTCTCTCTCTCTCTCTCTCTGTCAGTGTCTCTCTCTCTCTCTGTCAGTGTCTCTCTCTCTATGTCTGTCAGTCTCTCTCTCTCTCTGTCAGTGTCTCTCTCTCTCTCTCTCTGTCAGTGTCTCTCTCCCTCTCTCTGTCAGTGTCTCTCTCTCTCTGTCAGTGTCTCTCTCTCTCTGTCAGTGTCTCTCTCACTCTCTCTCTCTCTGTCAGTGTCTCTCTCTCTCTCTCTCTCTGTCAGTGTCTCTCTCTCTCTCTCTCTGTCATTTTCTCTCTCTCTCTGTCAGTGTCTCTCTTCTCTGTCAGTGTCTCTCTCTCTCTCTTTCTCTGTCAGTGTCTCTCTCTCTCTGTCAGTGTCTCTCTCTCTGTCAGTGTCTCTCTCTCTCTCTCTGTCAATGTCCCTCTATCTCTGTCAGCGTCTCTCTCTCTCTCTGTCAGTCTCTCTCTCTCTCTCTCTCTCTCTCTGTCAGTGTCTCACTCTCTCAGTCAGTGTCTCTCTCTCTCTCTCTGTCAGTGTCTCTCTCTCTCTCTGTAAGCGTCTCTGTCTCTCTCTCTGTCAGTGTCTCTCTCTCTCTCTCTCTGTCAGTGACTCTCTCTCTCTCTCTGTCAGTGACTCTCTCTCTCTGTCAGTGTCTCTCTCTCTCTCTTTCTCTGTCAGTGTCTCTCTCTCTCTGTCAGTGTCTCTCTCTCTGTCAGTGTCTCTCTCTCTCTCTCTGTCAGTGTCCCTCTATCTCTGTCAGCGTCTCTCTCTCTCTCTGTCAGTGTCTCTCTCTCTCTCTCTCTCTCTCTGTCAGTGTCTCTCTCTCACTGTCAGTGTCTCTCTCCCTCTCTCTGTCAGTGCCTCTCTCTCTCTCTCTGTCAGTCTCTCTCTCTCTCTCTGTCAGTGTCTCTCTCCCTCTCTCTGTCAGTCTCTCTCTCTCTCTCTCTGCCAGTGTCTGTCTCTCTCTCTGTCCGTATCTCTCTCTCTCTCTCTCTGTCAGTGTCTCTCTCTCTCTGTCAGAGTCTCTCTCTCTCTCTCTCTCTGTCAGTGTCTCTCTCTCTCTCTGTCAGTGTCTCTCTCTCTCTCTGTCTGTCAGTCTCTCTCTCTCTCTCTGTCAGTGTCTCTCTCTCTCTCTCTCTGTCAGTGTCGGTCTCTCTGTCAGTGTCTCTCTCTCTCTCTCTGTCAGTGTCTCTCTCTCTCTCTCTCTGTCAGTGTCTCTCTCTCTCTGTCAGTGTCTCTCTCTCTCTCTCTCTCTCTCTGTCAGTGTCTCTCTCTCTCTCTGTCAGTGTCTCTCTCTCTCTCTGTCTGTCAGTCTCTCTCTCTCTCTGTCAGTGTCTCTCTCTCTCTCTCTCTCTGTCAGTGTCTCTCTCTCTCTGTCAGTCTCTCTCTCTCTCTCTCTCTCTCTGTCAGTGTCTCTCTCTCTCTCTGTCAGTGTCTCTCTCTCTCTGTCTGTCAGTCTCTCTCTCTCTCTCTGTCAGTGTCTCTCTCACTCTCTCTCCCTCTGTCAGTGTCTCTCTCTCTCTCTCTCTCTCTCTGTCAGTGTCTCTCTCTCTCTCTCTCTGTCATTGTCTCTCTCTCTCTGTCAGTGTCTCTCTTCTCTGTCAGTGTCTCTCTCTCTCTCTTTCTCTGTCAGTGTCTCTCTCTCTCTGTCAGTGTCTCTCTCTCTGTTAGTGTCTCTCTCTCTCTCTCTGTCAGTGTCCCTCTATCTCTGTCAGCGTCTCTCTCTCTCTCTGTCAGTGTCTCTCTCTCTCTCTCTCTCTCTGTCAGTGTCTCTCTCTCTCAGTCAGTGTCTCTCTCTCTCTCTCTGTCAGTGTCTCTCTCTCTCTCTGTCAGCGTCTCTGTCTCTCTCTCTGTCAGTGTCTCTCTCTCTCTCTCTCTGTCAGTGTGACTCTCTCTCTCTCTGTCAGTGACTCTCTCTCTGTGTCAGTGTCTCTCTCTCTCTTTCTCTGTCAGTGTCTCTCTCTCTCTGTCAGTGTCTCTCTCTCTGTCAGTGTCTCTCTCTCTCTCTCTCTGTCAGTGTCCCTCTATCTCTGTCAGCGTCTCTCTCTCTCTCTGTCAGTGTCTCTCTCTCTCTCTCTCTCTGTCAGTGTCTCTCTCTCACTGTCAGTGTCTCTCTCCCTCTCTCTGTCAGTGCCTCTCTCTCTCTCTCTGTCAGTCTCTCTCTCTCTCTCTGTCAGTGTCTCTCTCCCTCTCTCTGTCAGTCTCTCTCTCTCTCTCTCTGTCAGTGTCTGTCTCTCTCTCTGTCAGTATCTCTCTCTCTCTCTCTCTGTCAGTGTCTCTCTCTCTCTGTCAGCGTCTCTCTCTCTCTCTCTCTCTGTCAGTGTCTCTCTCTCTCTCTTTCAGTGTCTCTCTCTCTCTCTCTCTCTGTCAGTGTCTGTCTCTCTGTCAGTGTCTCTCTCTCTCTCTCTCTGTCAGTGTCTCTCTCTCTCTCTCTCTGTCAGTGTCTCTCTCTCTCTGTCAGTGTCTCTCTCTCTCTCTCTGTCAATGTCTCTCTCTCTCTGTCAGTGTCTCTCTCTCTCTGTCAGTGTCTCTCTCTCTCTCTCTCTCTGTCAGTGTCTCTCTCTCTCTGTCAGTGTCTCTCTCTCTCTCTCTCTCTCTCTCTGTCAGTGTCTCTCTCTCTCTGTCAGTCTCTCTCTCTCTCTGTCTGTCAGTCTCTCTCTCTCTCTGTCAGTGTCTCTCTCTCTCTCTCTCTCTGTCAGTGTCTCTCTCCCTCTCTCTGTCAGTGTCTCTCTCTCTCTGTCAGTGTCTCTCTCTCTCTGTCAGTGTCTCTCTCACTCTCTCTCTCTCTGTCAGTGTCTCTCTCTCTCTCTCTCTCTGTCAGTGTATCTCTCTCTCTCTCTCTGTCATTGTCTCTCTCTCTCTGTCAGTGTCTCTCTTCTCTGTCAGTGTCTCTCTATCTCTCTCTGTCAGTGTCTCTCTCTCTGTCATTGTCTCTCTCTCTCTGTCAGTATCTCTCTCTCTCTCTGTCAGTGTCTCTCTCTCTCTCTGTCAGTGTCTCTCTCTCTCTCTCTGTCAGTGTCTCTCTCTCTCTGTCAGTGTCTCTCTCTCTGTAATTCTCTCTCTCTCTCTCTCTGTCAGTGTCTCTCTCTCTCTGTCAGTGTCTCTCTCTCTCTGTCAGTGTCACTCTCTCTCTCTAAGTCAGTGTCTCTCTCTCTCTGTCAGTGTCTCTCTGTCTCTCTGTCAGTGTCTCTCTCTCTCTCTGTCAGTGACTCTCTCTATCTGTCAGTGTCTCTTTCTCTCTCTCTCTCTCTCTGTCAGTGTTTCTCTCTCTCTCTTTGTCAGTGTCTCTCTCTCTCTCTGTCAGTGTCTCTCTCTCTGTCATTGTCTCTCTCTCTCTGTCAGTGTCTCTCTCTCTCCATCTCTCTCTGTCAGTGTCTCTCTCTCTCTGTCAATCTCTCTCTCTCTCTCTCTGTCAGTGACTCTCTCTCTCTGTCAGTGTCTCTCTCCCTTTCTCTGTCTCTGTCAGTGTCTCTCTCTCTCTCTCTGTCAGTGTCTCTCTCTCTCTCTCTGTCAGTGTCTCTCTCTCTCTGCCAGTGTCTCTCTCTCTCTCTCTCTGTCAGTGTCTCTCTCTCTCTCTGTCAGCGTCTCTCTCTCTCTCTCTGTCAGTGTCTCTCTCTCTCTCTCTGTCAGCGTCTCTCTCTCTCTCTCTCTGTCAGTGTCTCTCTCTCTCTCTCTCTCTGTCAGTGTATCTCTCTCTCTGTCAGTGTCTCTCTCTCTCTCTCTGTCAGTGACTCTCTCTCTGTCAGTGTCTCTCTCCCTTTCTCTGTCTCTGCCTGTGTGTCTCTCTCTCTCTCTGTCAGTGTCTCTCTCTCTCTCTCTGTCAGTGTCTCTCTCTCTCTCTCTGTCAGTGTCTCTCTCTCTCTCTGTCAGTGTCTCTCCCTCTCTGTCAGTGTTTCTCTCTCTCTCTCTCTGTCAGTGTCTCTCTCTCTCTGTCAGTGTCTCTCTATCTCTCTCTGTCAGTGTCTCGCTCTCTGTCATTGTCTCTCTCTCTCTGTCAGTGTCTCTCTCTCTCTCTCTCTCTCTCTGTCAGTGTCTCTCTCTCTCTCTGTCAGTGTCTCTCTCTCTCTCTCTGTCAGTGTCTCTCTCTCTCTGTCAGTGTCTCTCTCTCTGTAATTATCTCTCTCTCTCTCTCTGTCAGTGTCTCTCTCTCTCTGTCAGTGTCTCTCTCTCTCTGTCAGTGTCTCTCTCCCTCTCTCTGTCAGTGTCTCTCTCACTCTGTCAGTGTCTCTCTCTCTCTCTCTCTGTCAGTGTCTCTCTCCCTCTCTCTGTCAGTGTCTCTCTCTCTCTGTCAGTGTCTCTCTCCCTCTCTCTATCAGTGTCTCTCTCTCTCTGTCAGTGTCTCTCTCTCTCTCTCCCTATATCAGTGTCTCTCTCTCTCTGTCAGTGTCTTCTCTCTCTGTCAGTATCTCTCTCTCTCTCTGTCAGTGACTCTCTCTCTCTGTCAGTGTCTCTCTCTCTCTGTCAGTGTCTCTCTCTCTCTGTCATTGTCTCTCTCTCTCTGTCAGTGTCTCTCTCTCTCTTTCAGTGTCTCTCTCTCTCTCTCTCTCTCTCTGTCAGTGTCTCTCTCTCACTGTCAGTGTCTCTCTCCCTCTCTCTGTCAGTGCCTCTCTCTCTCTTTCTGTCAGTCTCTCTCTCTCTCTGTCAGTGTCTCTCTCCCTCTCTCTGTCAGTCTCTCTCTCTCTCTCTCTGTCAGTGTCTGTCTCTCTCTCTGTCAGTATCTCTCTCTCTCTCTCTCTCTCTCTCTGTCAGTGTCTCTCTCTCTCTGTCAGCGTCTCTCTCTCTCTCTCTCTCTGTCAGTGTCTCTCTCTCTCTCTGTCAGTGTCTCTCTCTCTCTCTGTCAGTGTCTCTCTCTCTCTCTGTCTGTAAGTCTCTCTCTCTCTCTCTCTGTCAGTCTCTCTCTCTCTCTCTCTCTCTGTCAGTGTCTCTCTCTCTCTGTCAGTGTCTCTCTCTCTCTCTCTCTGTCAATGTCTCTCTCTCTCTGTCAGTGTCTCTCTCTCTCTCTGTCAGTGTCTCTCTCTCTATGTCTGGCAGTCTCTCTCTCTCTCTGTCAGTGTCTCTCTCTCTCTCTCTCTGTCAGTGTCTCTCTCCCTCTCTCTGTCAGTGTCTCTCTCTCTCTGTCAGTGTCTCTCTCACTCTCTCTCTCTCTGTCTGTGTCTCTCTCTCTCTCTCTCTCTGTCAGTGTCTCTCTCTCTCTCTCTGTCATTTTCTCTCTCTCTCTGTCAGTGTCTCTCTTCTCTGTCAGTGTCTCTCTCTCTCTCTTTCTCTGTCAGTGTCTCTCTCTCTCTGTCAGTGTCTCTCTCTCTGTCAGTGTCTCTCTCTCTATGTCTGGCAGTCTCTCTCTCTCTCTGTCAGTGTCTCTCTCTCTCTCTCTCTGTCAGTGTCTCTCTCCCTCTCTCTGTCAGTGTCTCTCTCTCTCTGTCAGTGTCTCTCTCACTCTCTCTCTCTCTGTCTGTGTCTCTCTCTCTCTCTCTCTCTGTCAGTGTCTCTCTCTCTCTCTCTCTGTCATTTTCTCTCTCTCTCTGTCAGTGTCTCTCTTCTCTGTCAGTGTCTCTCTCTCTCTCTTTCTCTGTCAGTGTCTCTCTCTCTCTGTCAGTGTCTCTCTCTCTGTCAGTGTCTCTCTCTCTCTCTCTGTCAATGTCCCTCTATCTCTGTCAGCGTCTCTCTCTCTCTCTGTCAGTCTCTCTCTCTCTCTCTCTCTCTCTGTCAGTGTCTCACTCTCTCAGTCAGTGTCTCTCTCTCTCTCTCTGTCAGTGTCTCTCTCTCTCTCTGTAAGCGTCTCTGTCTCTCTCTCTGTCAGTGTCTCTCTCTCTCTCTCTCTGTCAGTGTCTCTCTCTCTCTCTCTGTCAGTGACTCTCTCTCTCTGTCAGTGTCTCTCTCTCTCTCTTTCTCTGTCAGTGTCTCTCTCTCTCTGTCAGTGTCTCTCTCTCTGTCAGTGTCTCTCTCTCTCTCTCTGTCAGTGTCCCTCTATCTCTGTCAGCGTCTCTCTCTCTCTCTGTCAGTGTCTCTCTCTCTCTCTCTCTCTCTCTGTCAGTGTCTCTCTCTCACTGTCAGTGTCTCTCTCCCTCTCTCTGTCAGTGCCTCTCTCTCTCTCTCTGTCAGTCTCTCTCTCTCTCTCTCTGTCACTGTCTCTCTCCCTCTCTCTGTCAGTCTCTCTCTCTCTCTCTCTGCCAGTGTCTGTCTCTCTCTCTGTCCGTATCTCTCTCTCTCTCTCTCTGTCAGTGTCTCTCTCTCTCTGTCAGCGTCTCTCTCTCTCTCTCTCTCTGTCAGTGTCTCTCTCTCTCTCTGTCAGTGTCTCTCTCTCTCTCTGTCAGTGTCTCTCTCTCTCTCTGTCTGTCAGTCTCTCTCTCTCTCTCTGTCAGTGTCTCTCTCTCTCTCTCTCTGTCAGTGTCTGTCTCTCTGTCAGTGTCTCTCTCTCTCTCTCTGTCAGTGTCTCTCTCTCTCTCTCTCTGTCAGTGTCTCTCTCTCTCTGTCAGTGTCTCTCTCTCTCTCTCTCTCTCTCTGTCAGTGTCTCTCTCTCTCTCTCTGTCAGTGTCTCTCTCTCTCTGTCTGTCAGTCTCTCTCTCTCTCTGTCAGTGTCTCTCTCTCTCTCTCTCTCTGTCAGTGTCTCTCTCTCTCTGTCAGTCTCTCTCTCTCTCTCTCTCTCTCTCTGTCAGTGTCTCTCTCTCTCTCTGTCAGTGTCTCTCTCTCTCTGTCTGTCAGTCTCTCTCTCTCTCTGTCAGTGTCTCTCTCTCTCTCTCTCTCTGTCAGTGTCTCTCTCCCTCTCTCTGTCAGTGTCTCTCTCTCTCTGTCAGTGTCTCTCTCTCTCTGTCAGTGTCTCTCTCACTCTCTCTCTCTCTGTCAGTGTCTCTCTCTCTCTCTCTCTCTCTGTCAGTGTCTCTCTCTCTCTCTCTCTCTGTCATTGTCTCTCTCTCTCTGTCAGTGTCTCTCTTCTCTGTCAGTGTCTCTCTCTCTCTCTTTCTCTGTCAGTGTCTATCTCTCTCTGTCAGTGTCTCTCTCTCTGTCAGTGTCTCTCTCTCTCTCTCTGTCAGTGTCCCTCTATCTCTGTCAGCGTCTCTCTCTCTCTCTGTCAGTGTCTCTCTCTCTCTCTCTCTCTCTGTCAGTGTCTCTCTCTCTCAGTCAGTGTCTCTCTCTTTCTCTCTGTCAGTGTCTCTCTCTCTCTCTGTCAGCGTCTCTGTCTCTCTCTCTCTGTCAGTGTCTCTCTCTCTCTCTCTGTCAGTGTCTCTCTCTCTCTCTCTCTGTCAGTGACTCTCTCTCTCTGTCAGTGTCTCTCTCTCTCTCTTTCTCTGTCAGTGTCTCTCTCTCTCTGTCAGTGTCTCTCTCTCTGTCAGTGTCACTCTCTCTCTCTCTGTCAGTGTCCCTCTATCTCTGTCAGCGTCTCTCTCTCTCTCTGTCAGTGTCTCTCTCTCTCTCTCTCTCTCTCTGTCAGTGTCTCTCTCTCTCAGTCAGTGTCTCTCTCTCTCTCTCTGTCAGTGTCTCTCTCTCTCTCTGTCAGCGTCTCTGTCTCTCTCTCTGTCAGTGTCTCTCTCTCTCTCTGTCAGTGTCTCTCTCTCTCTGTCCGTGTCTCTCTCTCTCTCTGTCAGTGTCTCTCTCTCTCTGTCAGTGTCTCTCTCTCTCTCTCTCTGTCAGTGACTCTCTCTCTCTGTCAGTGTCTCTCTCTCTCTCTCTCTCTGTCAGTGTCTCTCTCTCTCTCTGTCAGTGTCTCTCTCTCTCTGTCAGTGCCACTCACTCTCTCTCTGTCAGTGTCCTCTCTCTCTCTGTCAGTGTCAATCTCTCTCTCTCTGTCAGTGTCTCTCTCACTCTCTCTCTCTCTCTCTGTCAGTGTCTCTCTCTCTCTCTCTCTCTGTCAGTGTCTCTCTCTCTCTCTGTCTCTGTCATTGTCTCTCTCTCTCTGTCAGTGTCTCTCTTCTCTGTCAGTGTCGCTCTCTCTCTCTCTTTCTCTGTCAGTGTCTCTCTCTCTGTCAGTGTCTCTCTCTCTCTGTCAGTGTCTCTCTCTCTCACTGTCAGTGTCGCTCTATCTCTGTCAGCGTCTCTCTCTCTCTCTCTGTCAGTGTCTCTCTCTCTCTCTCTCTCTCTCTGTCAGTGTCTCTCTCTCTCAGTCAGTGTCTCTCTCTCTCTCTCTGTCAGTGTCTCTCTCTCTATCTCTGTCAGCGTCTCTCTCTCTCTCTCTCTGTCAGTGTCTCTCTCTCTCTGTCAGTGTCTCTCTCTCTCTATCAGTGTTTCTCTCTCTCTCTCTCTGTCAGTGACTCTCTCTCTCTGTCAGTGTCTCTCTCTCTCTCTCTCTCTCTGTCAGTGTCTCTCTCTCTCTGTCAGTGTCTCTCTCTCTCTGTCAGTGCCACTCCCTCTCTCTCTGTCAGTGTCTCTCTCTCTCTGTCAGTGTCTCTCTCTCTCTCTCTGTCAGTGTCTCTCTCTCTCTCTCTGTCAGTGACTCTCTCTCTCTGTCAGTGTCTCTCTCTCTCTCTCTCTGTCAGTGTTTCGCTCTCTCTCTCTGTCAGTGTCTCTCTCTCTCTGTCAGTGTCTCTCTATCTCTCTCTGTCAGTGTCTCTCTCTCTGTCATTGTCTCTCTCTCTCTGTCAGTGTCTCTCTCTCTCTCTCTCTCTCTGTCAGTGTCTCTCTCTCTCTCTCTGTCAGTGTCTCTCTCTCTCTCTGTCAGTGTCTCTCTCTCTCTGTCAGTGTCTCTCTCTCTGTAATTCTCTCTCTCTCTCTCTCTGTCAGTGTCTCTCTCTCTCTGTCAGTGTCTCTCTCTCTCTGTCACTGTCACTCTCTCTCTCTAAGTCAGTGTCTCTCTCTCTCTGTCAGTGTCTCTCTGTCTCTCTGTCAGTGTCTCTCTCTCTCTCTGTCAGTGACTCTCTCTCTCTGTCAGTGTCTCTCTCTCTCTCTCTCTCTGTCAGTGTTTCTCTCTCTCTCTTTGTCAGTGTCTCTCTCTCTCTGTCAGTGTCTCTCTCTCTGTCATTGTCTCTCTCTCTCTGTCAGTGTCTCTCTCTCTCCATCTCTCTCTGTCAGTGTCTCTCTCTCTCTGTCAGTCTCTCTCTCTCTCTCTCTGTCAGTGACTCTCTCTCTCTGTCAGTGTCTCTCTCCCTTTCTCTGTCTCTGTCAGTGTCTCTCTCTCTCTCTCTGTCAGGTGTCTCTCTCTCTCTCTCTGTCAGTGTCTCTCTCTCTCTGCCAGTGTCTCTCTCTCTCTCTCTGTCAGAGTCTCTCTCTCTCTCTGTCAGCGTCTCTCTCTCTCTCTCTGTCAGTGTCTCTCTCTCTCTCTCTGTCAGCGTCTCTCTCTCTCTCGCTCTGTCAGTGTCTCTCTCTCTCTCTCTCTCTCTCTGTCAGTGTATCTCTCTCTCTGTCAGTGTCTCTCTCTCTCTCTCTGTCAGTGACTCTCTCTCTGGCAGTGTCTCTCTCCCTTTCTCTGTCTCTGCCTGTGTGTCTCTCTCTCTCTCTGTCAGTGTCTCTCTCTCTCTCTCTGTCAGTGTCTCTCTCTCTCTGTCAGTGTCTCTCTCTCTCTCTGTGTCAGTGTCTCTCTCTCTCTCTGTCAGCGTCTCTCTCTCTCTCTCTGTCAGTTTCTCTCTCTCTCTCTCTCTCTCTCAGTGTCTCTCTCTCTCTGTCAGTGTCTCTCTCTCTCTGTCAGTGCCACTCTCTCTCTCTCTGTCAGTGTCTCTCTCTCTCTGTCAGTGTCTCCCTCTCTCTCTCTCTCAGTGTCTCTCTCTCTCTCTCTCTGTCAGTGACTCTCTCTCTCAGTCAGTGTCTCTCTCTCTCTCTCTCTCTGTCAGTGTCTCTCTCTCTCTCTCTGTCAGTGTCTCTCTCTCTGTCATTGTCTCTCTCTCTCTGTCAGTGTCTCTTTCTCTCTCTCTCTCTCTGTCAGTGTCTCTCTCTCTCTCTGTCAGTGTCTCTCTCTCTCTCTGTCAGTGTCTCTCTCTCTCTGTCAGTGTCTCTCTCTCTGTAATTCTCTCTCTCTCTCTCTCTGTCAGTGTCTCTCTCTCTCTGTCAGTGTCTCTCTCTCTCTGTCAGTGTCACTCTCTCTCTCTAAGTCAGTGTCTCTCTCTCTCTGTCAGTGTCTCTCTGTCTCTCTCTGTCAGTGTCTCTCTCTCTCTCTCTGTCAGTGACTCTCTCTCTCTGTCAGTGTCTCTCTCTCTCTCTCTCTCTGTCAGTATTTCTCTCTCTCTCTCTGTCAGTGTCTCTCTCTCTCTCTCTGTCAGTGTCTCTCTCTCTGTCATTGTCTCTCTCTCTCTGTCAGTGTCTCTCTCTCTCCATCTCTCTCTGTCAGTGTCTCTCTCTCTCTGTCAGTCTCTCTCTCTCTCTCTCTGTCAGTGACTCTCTCTCTCTGTCAGTGTCTCTCTCCCTTTCTCTGTCTCTGTCAGTGTCTCTCTCTCTCTCTCTGTCAGTGTCTCTCTCTCTCTCTCTGTCAGTGTCTCTCTCTCTCTGTCAGTGTCTCTCTCTCCCTCTCTGTCAGTGTCTCTCTCTCTCTCTGTCAGCGTCTATCTCTCTCTCTCTGTCAGTGTCTCTCTCTCTCTCTCTGTCAGCGTCTCTCTCTCTCTCTCTCTGTCAGTGTCTCTCTCTCTCTCTCTCTCTCTCTGTCAGTGTATCTCTCTCTCCGTCAGTGTCTCTCTCTCTCTCTCTGTCAGTGACTCTCTCTCTCTGTCAGTGTCTCTCTCCCTTTCTCTGTCTCTGTCAGTGTCTCTCTCTCTCTCTCTGTCAGTGTCTCTCTCTCTCTCTCTGTCAGTGTCTCTCTCTCTCTGTCAGTGTCTCTATCTCTCTCTCTGTCAGTGTCTCTCTCTCTCTCTGTCAGCGACTCTCTCTCTCTCTCTGTCAGTGTCTCTCTCTCTCTCTCTCTGTCAGCGTCTCGCTCTCTCTCTCTCTGTCAGTGTCTATCTCTCTCTCTCTCTCTCTCTGTCAGTGACTCTCTCTCTCTGTCAGTGTCTCTCTCTCTCTCTCTCTCTCTCTGTCAGTGTTTCTCTCTCTCTCTCTGTCAGTGTCTCTCTCTCTCTCTCTGTCAGTGTCTCTCTCTCTGTCATTGTCTCTCTCTCTCTGTCAGTGTCTCTCTCTCTCCATCTCTCTCTGTCAGTGTCTCTCTCTCTCTGTCAGTCTCTCTCTCTCTCTCTCTGTCAGTGACTCTCTCTCTCTGTCAGTGTCTCTCTCCCTTTCTCTGTCTCTGTCAGTGTCTCTCTCTCTCTCTCTCTGTCAGTGCCTCTCTCTCTCTCTCTGTCAGTGTCTCTCTCTCTCTGTCAGTGTCTCTCTCTCCCTCTCTGTCAGTGTCTCTCTCTCTCTCTGTCAGCGTCTATCTCTCTCTCTCTGTCAGTGTCTCTCTCTCTCTCTCTGTCAGCGTCTCTCTCTCTCTCTCTCTCTGTCAGTGTCTCTCTCTCTCTCTCTCTCTCTCTATCAGTGTATCTCTCTCTCTGTCAGTGTCTCTCTCTCTCTCTCTGTCAGTGACTCTCTCTCTCTGTCAGTGTCTCTCTCCCTTTCTCTGTCTCTGTCAGTGTCTCTCTCTCTCTCTCTGTCAGTGTCTCTCTCTCTCTCTCTGTCAGTGTCTCTCTCTCTCTGTCAGTGTCTCTATCTCTCTCTCTGTCAGTGTCTCTCTCTCTCTCTGTCAGCGACTCTCTCTCTCTCTCTGTCAGTGTCTCTCTCTCTCTCTCTCTGTAAGCGTCTCGCTCTCTCTCTCTCTGTCAGTGTCTATCTCTCTCTCTCTCTCTCTCTGTCAGTGTAGCTCTCTCTCTGTCAGTGTCTCTCTCTCTCTCTCTGTCAGTGTCTCTCTCTCTCTCTCTGTCAGCGTCTCTCTCTCTCTCTCTGTCAGTGTCTCTCTCTCTCTCTCTCTCTCTTTCAGTGTCTCTCTCTCTCTGTCAGTGTGTCTCTCTCTCTCTCTGTCAGTGTCTCTCTCTCTGTCAGTGTCTCTCTCTCTCTCTCTGTCAGCGTCTCTCTCTCTCTCTCTGTCAGTGTCTCTCTCTCTCTCTCTCTCTCTGTCAGTGTCTCTCTCTCTCTGTCAGTGGCTCTCTCTCTCTATCAGTGTTTCTCTCTCTCTCTCTGTCAGTGACTCTCTCTCTCTGTCAGTGTCTCTCTCTTTCTCTCTCTCTCTGTCAGTGTCTCTCTCTCTCTGTCAGTGTCTCTCTCTCTCTGTCAGTGCCACTCTCTCTCTCTCTGTCAGTGTCTCTCTCTCTTTGTCAGTGTCTCTCTCTCTCTCTCTGTCAGTGTCTCTCTCTCTCTCTCAATCAGTGACTCTCTCTCTCTGTCAGTGTCTCTCTCTCTCTCTCTCTCTCTCTGTCAGTGTTTCTCTCTCTCTCTCTATCAGTGTCTCTCTCTCTCTGTCAGTGTCTCTCTATCTCTCTCTGTCAGTGTCTCTCTCTCTGTCATTCTCTCTCTCTCTCTGTCAGTGTCTCTCTCTCTCTCTCTCTCTCTGTCAGTGTCTCTCTCTCTCTCTGTCAGTGTCTCTCTCTCTCTCTCTGTCAGTGTCTCTCTCTCTCTGTCAGTGTCTCTCTCTCTGTAATTCTCTCTCTCTCTCTCTCTCTGTCAGTGTCTCTCTCTCTCTGTCAGTGTCTCTCTCTCTCTGTCAGTGTCACTCTCTCTCTCTAAGTCAGTGTCTCTCTCTCTCTGTCAGTGTCTCTCTGTCTCTCTGTCAGTGTCTCTCTCTCTCTCTGTCAGCGTCTCTCTCTCTCTCTCTGTCAGTGTCTCTCTCTCTCTCTCTCTCTGTCAGCGTCTCTCTCTCTCTCTCTCTGTCAGTGTCTCTCTCTCTCTCTCTCTCTCTCTGTCAGTGTATCTCTCTCTCTGTCAGTGTCTCTCTCTCTCTCTGTCAGTGACTCTCTCTCTCTCTCTGTCAGTGTCTCTCTCCCTTTCTCTGTCTCTGTCAGTGTCTCTCTCTCTCTCTGTCAGTGTCTCTCTCTCTCTCTCTGTCAGTGTCTCTCTCTCTCTCTGTCAGCGTCTCTCTCTCTCTCTCTGTCAGTGTCTCTCTCTCTCTCTCTCTGTCAGCGTCTCTCTCTCTCTCTCTCTGTCAGTGTCTCTCTCTCTCTCTCTCTCTCTCTGTCAGTGTATCTCTCTCTCTGTCAGTGTCTCTCTCTCTCTCTCTGTCAGTGACTCTCTCTCTCTGTCAGTGTCTCTCTCCCTTTCTCTGTCTCTGCCTGTGTGTCTCTCTCTCTCTCTGTCAGTGTCTCTCTCTCTCTCTCTGTCAGTGTCTCTCTCTCTCTGTCAGTGTCTCTCTCTCTCTCTCTGTCAGTGTCTCTCTCTCTCTCTGTCAGCGTCTCTCTCTCTCTCTCTGTCAGTGTCTCTCTCTCTCTCTCTCTCTCTGTCAGTGTCTCTCTCTCTCTGTCAGTGTCTCGCTCTCTCTGTCAGTGCCACTCTCTCTCTCTCTGTCAGTCTCTCTCTCTCTCTGTCAGTGTCTCTCTCTCTGTAATTCTCTCTCTCTCTCTCTCTGTCAGTGTCTCTCTCTCTCTGTCAGTGTCTCTCTCTCTCTGTCAGTGTCACTCTCTCTCTCTAAGTCAGTGTCTCTCTCTCTCTGTCAGTGTCTCTCTCTCTCTCTCTGTCAGTGTCTCTCTCTCTCTCTCTGTCAGTGACTCTCTCTCTCTGTCAGTGTCTCTCTCTCTCTCTCTCTCTGTCAGTGTTTCTCTCTCTCTCTCTGTCAGTGTCTCTCTCTCTCTCTCTCTCTCTGTCAGTGTCTCTCTCTCTCTCTGTCAGTGTCTCGCTCTCTCTGTCAGTGCCACTCTCTCTCTCTCTGTCAGTGTCTCTCTCTCTCTGTCAGTGTCTCCCTCTCTCTCTCTGTCAGTGTCTCTCTCTCTCTCTCTCTCTGTCAGTGTCTCTCTCTCTCTCTCTGTCAGTGTCTCTCTCTCTGGCATTGTCACTCTCTCTCTGTCAGTGTCTCATTCTCTCTCTCTCTCTCTGTCAGTGTCTCTCTCTCTCTCTGTCAGTGTTTCTCTCTCTCTCTCTGTCAGTGTCTCTCTCTCTCTGTCAGTGTCTCTCTCTCTGTAATTCTCTCTCTCTCTCTCTCTGTCAGTGTCTCTCTCTCTCTGTCAGTGTCTCTCTCTCTCTGTCAGTGTCACTCTCTCTCTCTAAGTCAGTGTCTCTCTCTCTCTGTCAGTGTCTCTCTGTCTCTCTCTGTCAGTGTCTCTCTCTCTCTCTCTGTCAGTGACTCTCTCTCTCTGTCAGTGTCTCTCTCTCTCTCTCTGTCAGTGTTTCTCTCTCTCTCTCTGTCAGTGTCTCTCACTCTCTCTCTGTCAGTGTCTCTCTCTCTGTCATTGTCTCTCTCTCTCTGTCAGTGTCTCTCTCTCTCCATCTCTCTCTGTCAGTGTCTCTCTCTCTCTGTCAGTCTCTCTCTCTCTCTCTGTCAGTGACTCTCTCTCTCTGTCAGTGTCTCTCTCCCTTTCTCTGTCTCTGTCAGTGTCTCTCTCTCTCTCTCTGTCAGTGTCTCTCTCTCTCTCTCTGTCAGTGTCTCTCTCTCTCTGTCAGTGTCTCTCTCTCCCTCTCTGTCAGTGTCTCTCTCTCTCTCTGTCAGCGTCTATCTCTCTCTCTCTGTCAGTGTCTCTCTCTCTCTCTCTGTCAGCGTCTCTCTCTCTCTCTCTCTGTCAGTGTCTCTCTCTCTCTCTCTCTCTCTCTCTCTCTCTCTGTCAGTGTATCTCTCTCTCTGTCAGTGTCTCTCTCTCTCTCTCTGTCAGTGTCTCTCTCTCTCTCTGTCAGCGTCTCTCTCTCTCTCTCTGTCAGTGTCTCTCTCTCTCTCTCTCTCTCTTTCAGTGTCTCTCTCTCTCTGTCAGTGTCTCTCTCTCTCTCTCTGTCAGTGTCTCTCTCTCTGTCAGTGTCTCTCTCTCTCTCTCTGTCAGTGTCTCTCTCTCTCTCTCTGTCAGTGACTCTCTCTCTCTGTCAGTGTCACTCTCTCTCTCTCTCTCTCTCTGTCAGTGTCTCTCTCTCTCTCTCTGTCAGTGTCTCTCTCTCTCTGTCAGTGTCTCTCTCTCTCTCTTTGTCAGTGTCTCTCTCTCTGTCATTGTCTCTCTCTCTCTGTCAGTGCCTCTCTCTCTCTCTCTCTGTCAGTGTCTCTCTCTCTCTCTCTGTCAGTGTCTCTCTCTCTCTCTCTGTCAGTGTCTCTCTCTCTCTGTTAGTGTCTCTCTCTCTGTAATTCTCTCTCTCTCTCTGTCAGTGTCTCTCTCTCTCTCTCTGTCAGTGTCTCTCTCTCTGTCAGTGACTCTCTCTCTCTCTCTCTGTCAGTCTCTCTCTCTCTCTCTCTGTCAGTGTCCCTCTCTCTCTCTCTGTCAGTGTCACTCTCTCTCTCTCTCTCTCTCTGTCAGTCTCTCTCTCTCTCTCTGTCAGTGTCTCTCTCTCGCTCTCTCTGTCAGTGTCTCTCTCCCTCTCTCTGTCAGTGTCTCTCTCTCTCTGTCAGTGTCTCTCTCTCCCTCTCTCTATGTCAGTGTCTCTCTATCTCTGTCATTGTCTCTCTCCCTCATTCTGTCAGTGTCTCACTCTCTCTGCCAGTGTCTCTCTCTCTCTCTCTGTCAGTGTCTCTCTCTTTCTGTCAGTGTCTCTCTCTCTAACTCAATGTCAGTGTCTCTCTCTCTCTGTCAGTGTCTCTCTCTCTCTGTCAGTGTCTCTCTCTCTCTCTATGTCAGTGTCTCTCTCTCTCTGTCAGTGATTCTCTCCCTCTCTAGGTCAGTGACTCTCTCTCTCTGTCAGTGTCTGTCTCTCTCTGTCAGTGTCTCTCTCTCTCTCTCTCTGTCAGCGTCTCTCTCTCTCTCTCTCTGTCAGTGTCTCTCTCTCTCTCTCTCTCTCTCTGTCAGTGTATCTCTCTCTCTGTCAGTGTCTCTCTCTCTCTCTCTGTCAGTGACTCTCTCTCTCTGTCAGTGTCTCTCTCCCTTTCTCTGTCTCTGCCTGTGTGTCTCTCTCTCTCTCTGTCAGTGTCTCTCTCTCTCTCTCTGTCAGTGTCTCTCTCTCTCTGTCAGTGTCTCTCTCTCTCTCTCTGTCAGTGTCTCTCTCTCTCTCTGTCAGCGTCTCTCTCTCTCTCTCTGTCAGTGTCTCTCTCTCTCTCTCTCTCTCTGTCAGTGTCTCTCTCTCTCTGTCAGTGTCTCGCTCTCTCTGTCAGTGCCACTCTCTCTCTCTCTGTCAGTCTCTCTCTCTCTCTGTCAGTGTCTCTCTCTCTGTAATTCTCTCTCTCTCTCTCTCTGTCAGTGTCTCTCTCTCTCTGTCAGTGTCTCTCTCTCTCTGTCAGTGTCACTCTCTCTCTCTAAGTCAGTGTCTCTCTCTCTCTGTCAGTGTCTCTCTCTCTCTCTCTGTCAGTGTCTCTCTCTCTCTCTCTGTCAGTGACTCTCTCTCTGTGTCAGTGTCTCTCTCTCTCTCTCTCTCTGTCAGTGTTTCTCTCTCTCTCTCTGTCAGTGTCTCTCTCTCTCTCTCTCTCTCTGTCAGTGTCTCTCTCTCTCTGTCAGTGTCTCGCTCTCTCTGTCAGTGCCACTCTCTCTCTCTCAGTCAGTGTCTCTCTCTCTCTGTCAGTGTCTCCCTCTCTCTCTCTGTCAGTGTCTCTCTCTCTCTCTCTGTCAGTGACTCTCTCTCTCAGTCAGTGTCTCTCTCTCTCTCTCTCTCTGTCAGTGTCTCTCTCTCTCTCTCTGTCAGTGTCTCTCTCTCTGGCATTGTCACTCTCTCTCTGTCAGTGTCTCATTCTCTCTCTCTCTCTCTGTCAGTGTCTCTCTCTCTCTCTGTCAGTGTTTCTCTCTCTCTCTCTGTCAGTGTCTCTCTCTCTCTGTCAGTGTCTCTCTCTCTGTAATTCTCTCTCTCTCTCTCTCTGTCAGTGTCTCTCTCTCTCTGTCAGTGTCTCTCTCTCTCTGTCAGTGTCACTCTCTCTCTCTAAGTCAGTGTCTCTCTCTCTCTGTCAGTGTCTCTCTGTCTCTCTCTGTCAGTGTCTCTCTCTCTCTCTCTGTCAGTGACTCTCTCTCTCTGTCAGTGTCTCTCTCTCTCTCTCTGTCAGTGTTTCTCTCTCTCTCTCTGTCAGTGTCTCTCACTCTCTCTCTGTCAGTGTCTCTCTCTCTGTCATTGTCTCTCTCTCTCTGTCAGTGTCTCTCTCTCTCCATCTCTCTCTGTCAGTGTCTCTCTCTCTCTGTCAGTCTCTCTCTCTCTCTCTGTCAGTGACTCTCTCTCTCTGTCAGTGTCTCTCTCCCTTTCTCTGTCTCTGTCAGTGTCTCTCTCTCTCTCTCTGTCAGTGTCTCTCTCTCTCTCTCTGTCAGTGTCTCTCTCTCTCTGTCAGTGTCTCTCTCTCCCTCTCTGTCAGTGTCTCTCTCTCTCTCTGTCAGCGTCTATCTCTCTCTCTCTGTCAGTGTCTCTCTCTCTCTCTCTGTCAGCGTCTCTCTCTCTCTCTCTCTGTCAGTGTCTCTCTCTCTCTCTCTCTCTCTCTCTCTCTGTCAGTGTATCTCTCTCTCTGTCAGTGTCTCTCTCTCTCTCTCTGTCAGTGTCTCTCTCTCTCTCTGTCAGCGTCTCTCTCTCTCTCTCTGTCAGTGTCTCTCTCTCTCTCTCTCTCTCTTTCAGTGTCTCTCTCTCTCTGTCAGTGTCTCTCTCTCTCTCTCTCTGTCAGTGTCTCTCTCTCTGTCAGTGTCTCTCTCTCTCTCTCTGTCAGTGTCTCTCTCTCTCTCTCTGTCAGTGACTCTCTCTCTCTGTCAGTGTCACTCTCTCTCTCTCTCTCTCTGTCAGTGTCTCTCTCTCTCTCTCTGTCAGTGTCTCTCTCTCTCTGTCAGTGTCTCTCTCTCTCTCTTTGTCAGTGTCTCTCTCTCTGTCATTGTCTCTCTCTCTCTCTGTCAGTGCCTCTCTCTCTCTCTCTCTGTCAGTGTCTCTCTCTCTCTCTCTGTCAGTGTCTCTCTCTCTCTCTCTGTCAGTGTCTCTCTCTCTCTGTTAGTGTCTCTCTCTCTGTAATTCTCTCTCTCTCTCTGTCAGTGTCTCTCTCTCTCTCTCTGTCAGTGTCTCTCTCTCTGTCAGTGACTCTCTCTCTCTCTCTCTGTCAGTCTCTCTCTCTCTCTCTCTGTCAGTGTCCCTCTCTCTCTCTCTGTCAGTGTCACTCTCTCTCTCTCTCTCTCTCTGTCAGTCTCTCTCTCTCTCTCTGTCAGTGTCTCTCTCTCGCTCTCTCTGTCAGTGTCTCTCTCCCTCTCTCTGTCAGTGTCTCTCTCTCTCTGTCAGTGTCTCTCTCTCCCTCTCTCTATGTCAGTGTCTCTCTATCTCTGTCATTGTCTCTCTCCCTCATTCTGTCAGTGTCTCACTCTCTCTGCCAGTGTCTCTCTCTCTCTCTCTGTCAGTGTCTCTCTCTTTCTGTCAGTGTCTCTCTCTCTAACTCAATGTCAGTGTCTCTCTCTCTCTGTCAGTGTCTCTCTCTCTCTGTCAGTGTCTCTCTCTCTCTCTATGTCAGTGTCTCTCTCTCTCTGTCAGTGATTCTCTCCCTCTCTAGGTCAGTGACTCTCTCTCTCTGTCAGTGTCTGTCTCTCTCTGTCAGTGTCTCTCTCTCTGTGTCATTCTCTCTCTCTCTCTGTCAGTGTCTCTCTCTCTCTCTCTCTCTGTCAGTGTCTCTCTCTCTCTGTCAGTCTCTCTCTCTCTCTCTCTCTCTGTCAGTGTCTCTCTCTCTCTCTCTCTCTCTCTCTCTCTGTCAGTGTCTGTCTCTCTGTCAGTGTCTCTCTCTCTCTCTCTCTCTGTCAGTGTCTCTCTCTCTCTGTCAGTGTCACTCTCTCTCTCTCTCTGTCAGTCTCTCTCTCTCTCTCTCTGTCAGTGTCTCTCTCTCTCTGTCAGTGTCTCTCTCTCTCTCTCTGTCAGTGTCTCTCTCTCTCTGTCAGTCTCTTTCTCTCTCTCTGTCTGTGATTCTCTCTCTCTCTGTCAGTGTCACTCTCCCTCTCTCTGTTTTCTGTCAGTCTCTCTCTCTCTCTCTGTCAGTGTCTCTCTCTCGCTCTCTCTGTCAGTGTCTCTCTCCCTCTCTCTGTCAGTGTCTCTCTCTCTCTGTCAGTGTCTCTCTCTCCCTCTCTCTATGTCAGTATCTCTCTATCTCTGTCATTGTCTCTCTCCCTCATTCTGTCAGTGTCTCTCTCTCTCTGTCAGTGTCTCTCTCTCTCTCTCTCTGTCAGTGTCTCTCTCCCTCTCTCTGCCAGTGTCTCTCTCTCTCTGTCATTGTCTCTGTCTCTCTGCCAGTGTCTCTCTCTCTCTCTCTGTCAGTTTCTCTCTCTTTCTGTCAGTGTCTCTCTCTTTAACTCAATGTCAGTGTCTCTCTCTCTCTGTCAGTGTCTCTCTCTCTCTGTCAGTGTCTCTCTCTCTCTCTATGTCAGTGTCTCTCTCTCTCTGTCAGTGATTCTCTCCCTCTCTAGGTCAGTGACTCTCTCTCTCTGTCAGTGTCTCGCTCTCTCTGTCAGTGTCTCTCTCTCTCTCTCTGTGAGTGTCTCTCTCTCTGTGTCATTCTCTCTCTCTCTCTGTCAGTGTCTCCCTCTCTCTCTCTCCCTGTCAGTGTCTCTCTCTCTCTGTCAGTCTCTCTCTCTCTCTCTCTCTCTCTGTCAGTGTCTCTCTCTCTCTCTCTGTCAGTGTCTCTCTCTCTCTCTCTCTCTCTGTCAGTGTGTGTCTCTCTGTCAGTGTCTCTCTCTCTCTCTCTCTCTGTCAGTGTCTCTCTCTCTCTGTCAGTGTCTCTCTCTCTCTCTCTGTCAGTCTCTCTCTCTCTCTCTGTCAGTGTCTCTCTCTCTCTGTCAGTCTCTTTCTCTCTCTCTGTCTGTGACTCTCTCTCTCTGTCAGTGTCACTCTCCCTCTCTCTGTTTTCTTTCAGTGTCTCTCTCTCTCTCTCTGTCAGTGTCTCTCTCTCTCTCTCTGTCAGTGTCTCTCTCTCTCTGTCAGTGTCTCTCTCTCTCTCTCTGCCAGTGTCTCTCTCTCTCTGTCAGTGTATCTCTCTCTCTCTGTCAGTGTCTCTCTCTCTCTCTCTGTCAGTGTCTCTCTCTCTCTCTGTCAGTGTCTCTCTCTATCTCTGCCAGTGACTCTCTCTCTCTGTCAGTCTCTCTCTCTCTCTCTCTGTCAGTGTCTCTCTCTCTCTCTCTCTGTCAGTGTCTCTCTCTCTCTGTCAGTGTCTCTCTCTCTCTGTAAGTGTCTCTCTCTCTGTAATTGTCCATCTCTCTCTGTCAGTGTCTCTCTCTGTCTCTGTCAGTGTCTCTCTCTCTCTCTCTCTGTCAGTGACTCTCTCTCTCTGTCAGTGTCTCTCTCTCTCTCTCTCTCTCTGTCAGTTTCTCTCTCTCTCTGTCAGTGTCTCTCTCTCTCTGTCAGTGCCACTATCTCTCTCTCTGTCAGTGTCTCTCTCTCTCTGTCAGTGTCTCTCTCTCTCTCTCTGTCAGTGTCTCTCTCTCTCTCTCTCTGTCAGTGACTCTCTCTCTCTCTGTCAGTGTCTCTCTCTCTCTCTCTGTCAGTGTTTCGCCCTCTCTCTCTGTCAGTGTCTCTCTCTCTCTGTCAGTGTCTCTCTCTCTCTCTCTGTCAGTGTCTCTCTCTCTGTCATTGTCTCTCTCTCTCTGTCAGTGTCTCTCTCTCTCTCTCTCTCTCTGTCAGTGTCTCTCTCTCTCTCTCTGTCAGTGTCTCTCTCTCTCTCTCTCTCTGTCAGTGTCTCTCTCTCTCTCTCTGTCAGTGTCTCTCTCTCTCTCTCTGTCAGTGTCTCTCTCTCTCTGTCAGTGTCTCTCTCTCTCTCTCTGTGAGTGTCTCTCTCTCTGTGTCATTCTCTCTCTCTCTCTGTCAGTGTCTCTCTCTCTCTCTCTCTCTGTCAGTGTCTCTCTCTCTCTGTCAGTCTCTCTCTCTCTCTCTCTCTCTCTCTGTCAGTGTCTCTCTCTCTCTCTCTCTCTCTCTCTGTCAGTGTCTGTCTCTCTGTCAGTGTCTCTCTCTCTCTCTCTCTCTGTCAGTGTCTCTCTCTCTCTGTCAGTGTCACTCTCTCTCTCTCTGTCAGTCTCTCTCTCTCTCTCTCTGTCAGTGTCTCTCTCTCTCTGTCAGTGTCTCTCTCTCTCTCTCTGTCAGTGTCTCGCTCTCTCTGTCAGTGTCTCTCTCTCTCTCTCTGTGAGTGTCTCTCTCTCTGTGTCATTCTCTCTCTCTCTCTGTCAGTGTCTCCCTCTCTCTCTCTCCCTGTCAGTGTCTCTCTCTCTCTGTCAGTCTCTCTCTCTCTCTCTCTCTCTCTCTGTCAGTGTCTCTCTCTCTCTCTCTGTCAGTGTCTCTCTCTCTCTCTCTCTCTCTCTGTCAGTGTCTGTCTCTCTGTCAGTGTCTCTCTCTCTCTCTCTCTCTGTCAGTGTCTCTCTCTCTCTGTCAGTGTCTCTCTCTCTCTCTCTGTCAGTCTCTCTCTCTCTCTCTCTGTCAGTGTCTCTCTCTCTCTGTCAGTCTCTTTCTCTCTCTCTGTCTGTGACTCTCTCTCTCTGTCAGTGTCACTCTCCCTCTCTCTGTTTTCTGTCAGTGTCTCTCTCTCTCTCTCTGTCAGTGTCTCTCTCTCTCTCTCTGTCAGTGTCTCTCTCTCTCTGTCAGTGTCTCTCTCTCTCTCTCTGCCAGTGTCTCTCTCTCTCTGTCAGTGTCTCTCTCTCTGTCAGTGTCTCCCTCTCTCTGTCAGTGTCTCTCTCTGTCTGTCAGCGTCTCTCTCTCTCTCTCTGTCAGTGTCTCTGTCTCTCTCTCTCTCTTTCTCTGTCAGTGTCTCTCTCTCTCTGTCAGTGTATCTCTCTCTCTCTGTCAGTGTCTCTCTCTCTCTCTCTGTCAGTGTCTCTCTCTCTCTCTGTCAGTGTCTCTCTCTATCTCTGCCAGTGACTCTCTCTCTCTGTCAGTCTCTCTCTCTCTCTCTCTCTGTCAGTGTCTCTCTCTCTCTCTCTCTGTCAGTGTCTCTCTCTCTCTGTCAGTGTCTCTCTCTATCTGTAAGTGTCTCTCTCTCTGTAATTGTCCATCTCTCTCTGTCAGTGTCTCTCTCTGTCTCTGTCAGTGTCTCTCTCTCTCTCTCTCTGTCAGTGACTCTCTCTCTCTGTCAGTGTCTCTCTCTCTCTCTCTCTCTCTGTCAGTGTCTCTCTCTCTCTGTCAGTGTCTCGCTCTCTCTGTCAGTGCCACTCTCTCTCTCTCTGTCAGTCTCTCTCTCTCTCTGTCAGTGTCTCTCTCTCTGTAATTCTCTCTCTCTCTCTCTCTGTCAGTGTCTCTCTCTCTCTGTCAGTGTCTCTCTCTCTCTGTCAGTGTCACTCTCTCTCTCTAAGTCAGTGTCTCTCTCTCTCTGTCAGTGTCTCTCTCTCTCTCTCTGTCAGTGTCTCTCTCTCTCTCTCTGTCAGTGACTCTCTCTCTGTGTCAGTGTCTCTCTCTCTCTCTCTCTCTGTCAGTGTTTCTCTCTCTCTCTCTGTCAGTGTCTCTCTCTCTCTCTCTCTCTCTGTCAGTGTCTCTCTCTCTCTGTCAGTGTCTCGCTCTCTCTGTCAGTGCCACTCTCTCTCTCTCAGTCAGTGTCTCTCTCTCTCTGTCAGTGTCTCCCTCTCTCTCTCTGTCAGTGTCTCTCTCTCTCTCTCTGTCAGTGACTCTCTCTCTCAGTCAGTGTCTCTCTCTCTCTCTCTCTGTCAGTGTCTCTCTCTCTCTCTCTCTGTCAGTGTCTCTCTCTCTGGCATTGTCACTCTCTCTCTGTCAGTGTCTCATTCTCTCTCTCTCTCTCTGTCAGTGTCTCTCTCTCTCTCTGTCAGTGTTTCTCTCTCTCTCTCTGTCAGTGTCTCTCTCTCTCTGTCAGTGTCTCTCTCTCTGTAATTCTCTCTCTCTCTCTCTCTGTCAGTGTCTCTCTCTCTCTGTCAGTGTCTCTCTCTCTCTGTCAGTGTCACTCTCTCTCTCTAAGTCAGTGTCTCTCTCTCTCTGTCAGTGTCTCTCTGTCTCTCTCTGTCAGTGCTCTCTCTCCTCTCTCTGTCAGTGAC
>NW_027250918.1:43693-83693 GCF_044704955.1 Pristiophorus japonicus | reverse complement strand
CCTCCGACATGCGGGGCTCCCTCAGTACCGCCCCTCCGACAGTGCGGGGCTCCCTCAGTACCGCCCCTCCGACAGTGCGGGGCTCCCTCAGTACCGCCCCTCCGACAGTGCGGGGCTCCCTCAGTACCGCCCCTCCGACAGTGCGGGGCTCCCTCAGTACCGCCCCTCCGACAGTGCGGGCTCCCTCCAGTACCGCCCCTCCGACAGTGCGGGGCTCCCTCAGTACCGCCCCTCCGACAGTGCGGGTCTCCCTCAGTACCGCCCCTCCGACAGTGCGGGGCTCCCTCAGTACCGCCCCTCCGACAGTGCGGGGCTCCCTCAGTACTGCCCCTCCGACAGTGCGGGGCTCCCTCAGTACTGCCCCTCCGACAGTGCGGGGCTCCCTCAGTACTGCCCCTCCGACAGTGCGGGGCTCCCTCAGTACTGACCCTCCCGACAGTGCGGCGCTCCCTCAGTACTGCCAACGGGGGAGTGTGGGGCCTGGATGACGGGGCTCGGAGGCGAGAGTAAGACCCCATGATGCATACTTTCTGCTGGGCAGAAGCAGAAAGGCAGCTTCCTGATGCAGGGTGTGGGACGGTCCAGGCTCCATGCCCGGCCTGTGCAGAGTCAGCTGATCACACATGACATTTGGCGGTTGGTTCTGCAGTTGGGCTCAGTACCCAATGGGTTGGGGTTGGGGGGGGGGGGAGGGGAGGGGAGGGGGGGTTAATCAGCCAGCATTCTTGCTCCTGACCACCTCGCCGTGTGTAGCAGAGAAGTGCATGTTGGGACAGGATTGGCTCTCGGATGTGATGCCGCTTGTAGTCGAAGAGCCGGATGCTGCCCTGCCCCCCGCATGCACACAGGAAGCCTGTGCCATTTTCCCCCCCCCCCCCCCCCCCAAACACAGAATCTTAATAGAGAGAAACTGCAGGAGGGCAGAAAATAATAATTTAAAGGGGAGACGAACGTCCCTCTATCGCACGGCCCGACTTACGACCGGGGAGTTCCTGAAACCTTTGATCGACTGGAATATCCCTCCGCCGATCGCCCCATGGTGAAGGCACCTCCACAGTCATCCACTATCCGCCACGGGCTGGAGGGAGGGAGACCGGGGGAGAGGGGGGAGGGAGAGAGAGAGAGGGGAGGGAGAGAGAGAGGGAGGGAGAGAGAGGGGGAGGGAGAGAGAGGTGGAAGGGAGAGAGAGAGAGAGAGGGGGAGGGAGAGGTGGAGGGAGAGGGGGAGAGAGAGAGAGAGAGAGGGAGAGAGAGAGAGGGGGGGGGAGATAGAAGGAGAGAGAGAGGGGGAGGGGAGAGAGGGGAGGGAGAGAGAGGGGAGGAGGGGAGAGAGAGGGAGGAGGAGGAGGGGAGAGAGAGGGGGTAGGGAGAGAGGGGGTTAGGGAGAGAGGGGAGGGAGAGAGAGAGAGAGAGAGAGAGGGGGAGGGGGGAGAGAGAGGGGGAGAGAGATAGGGGGAGGGAGAGAGGGGGAGGGAGAGAGAGGGGGAAGGAGAGAGAGGGAAGGGGAGGGAGAGAGAGGAGGAGGGAGAGGGAGAGAGAGGGGGGGAGGGGAGAGAGGGGGAGGGAGAGAGGGGGAGGGAGAGAGAGGAGGGAGAGAGGGGGAGGGAGAGAGGGAGAAGGGGAGGGGAAAGAGAGAGGGGGGAGGGGAGAGAGGGGGGAGGGAGAGAGAGAGAGACCGTTAGTTTTAGGAGGGGTCACCAATTAACGTCCCCGGCGACAGAACGGTGATGATAGCCACACCTCCCCCAACTGTCCACCGGGAAACTTCAGCTGATCCAAACTCTGTGCCCCGCTCCCGATCGGGCACCAAGTCCCGTACACTGACCGGCAGTGGCAGCCGGCGTGAAGTCCCATAACGTTACGTGACACGTGGGGGAGTGATGTTATGTGACATGTGGGGGAGTGACTTTACGTGACACGTGGGGGAGTGATGTTACGTGACACGTGGGGGAGTGATGTTACGTGACACGCGGGGAGAGTGATGTTACGTGACACGTGGGGGAGTGACATTACGTGACGTGGTGGAGTGACATTACGTGACACGTGCGGGTATGACATCACATGACACGTGGGGGTGTGATGTTACGTGGGAGTGATGTTATGTGACACGTTGGGGAGTGACGTTACGTGACACGTGGGGGAGTGACGTACGTGATGTGGGGGAGTGATGTTATGTGACACGTGGGGGAGTGATGTTATGTGACACGTGGGAGAGTGATGTTATGTGACATGTGGGGGAGTGATGTTTATGTGACACGTGGGGGAGTGATGTTACGTGACGTGGGGAAGTGACTTTACGTGACACGTGCGGATATGACGTTACATGACCCGTGGGGGAGTGATGTTACGTGGGAGTGATGTTACGTGACACGTTGTGGGAGTGACATTACGTGACACGTGCAGGAGTGACGTGACGTGACACGTGCAGGAGTGACATTACGTGGAAACGTGGGGGAGTGATGTTACGTGACACGTGGAGGGAGTGGCGTTACGTGACACGTGGAGGAGTGATGTTACGTGACACGTGGGGGAGTGATGTTATGTGACAAGTGGGGGGAGTGATGTTACGTGATGTTACGTGATGTGGGGGAGTGATGTTACGTGACACGTGGAGGGAGTGGCGTTACGTGACACGTGGAGGGAGTGCCGTACGTGACACGTGGGGGAGTGACGGTACGTGACACGTGCGGAGAGTGATGTTACGTGACACGTGGGGGAGTGATGTTATGTGACACGTGCGGGAGTGACGTTACGTGACACGTGGGCGGAGTGATGTTATGTGACATGACACGTGGAGGAGTGACGTTACGTGACATGTGGGGGAGTGATGTTACGTGACACATGGGCGGAGTGAAGTTACGTGACACGTGGGGGGAGTGATGTTATGTGACACGTGGAGGAGTGACGTTACGTGACACGTGGGGGAGTGATGTTACGTGACACATGGGGGGAGTGACGTTATGTGACACGTGGGGGGAGTGATGTTACGTGACACGTGGGGGGAGTGAAGTTACGTGACATGCGGGGTAGTGGCGTTATGTGGCATGTGGGGGAGTGATGTTATGTGGCACGTGGGGGAGTGATGTTATGTGACACGTGGGGGAGTGACGTTATGTGACACGTGGGGGAGTGATGTTACGTGACACGTGGGGGAGTGATGTTATGTGACATGTGGGGAAGTGATGTTACGTGATGTGGGGGAGTGATGTTATGTGACACGTGGGGGAGTGATGTTATGTGACACGTGGGGGAGTGATGTTACGGGACACGTGGGGGAGTGACGTTACGTGACACGTGGGAGAGTGATGTTACATGACACGTGGGGCAGTGACGTTACGTGACACGCGGAGGGAGTGACGTTACGTGACACGTGGGGGAGTGATGTTACGTGACACATGGGGGGAGTGATGTTATGTGACACGTGGGGAAGTGATGTTACGTGACACGTGCAGGAGTGACGTTACGTGACACGTGCAGGAATGATGTTACGTGACACGTGGGGGAGTGACGTTACGTGACACGTGCAGGAGTGATGTTACGTGACACGTGGGGGAGTGATGTTACGTGACACGTGGGGGAGTGACGTTACGTGACACGTGCAGGAGTGACGTTACATGACACGTGCAGGAGTGATGTTACGTGACACGTGGGGGAGTGACGTTACGTGACACGTGCAGGGGTGACGTTACGTGACACGTGGGAGAGTGATGTTACGTGACACGTTGAGGGAGTGGCGTTACGTGACACGTGGAGGAGTGATGTTACATGACACGTGGGGGGAGTGATGTTATGTGACACGTGGTGGGAGTGATGTTACGTGACACGTAGGGGAGTGATGTTACGTGACACGTGGGGGAGTGATGTTACGTGACATGCGCGGCGGGGAGTGATGTTATGTGACACGTGGGGGAGTGATGTTATGTGACACATGGGGGGAGTGATGTTACGTGACACATGGGGGGAGTGATGTTATGTGACTTGTGGAGGATTGACGTTACGTGACACGTGGGGGAGTGATGTTACGTGACACATGGGGGGAGTGATGTTATGTGACACATGGGGGGAGTGATGTTATGTGACACGTGGAGGAGTGACGTTACGTGACACGTGGAGGAGTGATGTTACGTGACACATGGGGGAGAGATGTTATGTGACACGTGGGGGGGCGTGATGTTATGTGACACGTGGGGCAGTGATGTTATGTGACACGTGGGGGGAGTGATGTTACGTGACACGTGGGGGGAGTGATGTTACGTGACATGCGGGGTAGTGGCGTTATGTGACACATGGGGCAGTGATGTTATGTGACACGTGGGGGGAGTGATGTTACGTGACATGCGGGGTAGTGGCGTTATGTGACACATGGGGCAGTGATGTTACGTGATGTGGGGGAGTGATGTTATGTGACACGTGAGGGGAGTGATGTTACGTGACACGTGGTGGAGTGATGTTATGTGACACGTGGGGAAGTGATGTTATGTGACACGTGGGGAAGTGATGTTACGTGACACGTGGGGAGAATGATGTTACGTGACACGTGGGGAGAGTGATGTTATGTGACATGTGGGGGAGTGATGTTACGTGACACGTGGGGGCAGTGAAGTTATGTGACACGTGGGGGAGTGATGTTATGTGACACTTGGGGGGAGTGATGTTTTGTGACACGTGGAGGAGTGACGTTACGTGACATGTGGGGTAGTGATGTTATGTGACACATGGGGGGAGTGATGTTACGTGACACGTGGGGGGAGTGATGTTACGTGACACGTGGAGGAGTGACGTTACGTGACACGTGAGTGAGTGATGTTATGTGACACGTGGGGGAGTGATGTTATGTGACACGTGTGGGAGTGATGTTATGTGACACGTGGGGAAGTGATGTTACGTGACACGTGGGGGAGTGATGTTATGTGACACGTGGGGGAGTGATGTTATGTGACACGTGGGGAAGTGATGTTATGTGACACGTGGAGGAGTGACGTTACGTGACACGTGGAGGAGTGATGTTACGTGACACATGGGGGAGTGACGTTACGTGACACGTGGGGGTAGTGACGTTACGTGACACGTGGGGGAGTGATGTTACGTGATGTGGGGGAGTGATGTTATGTGACACGTGGGGGGCGTGATGTTATGTGACACGTGGGGAGAGTGATGTTATGTGACACGTGGGGAGAGTGATGTTATGTGACATGTGGGGGAGTGATGTTACGTGACATGCGGGGTAGTAGCGTTATGTGACACATGGGGCAGTGATGTTATGTGACACGTGGAGGAGTGACGTTACGTGACGTGGGGGAGTGATGTTATGTGACACATGGGGGGAGTGATGTTACGTGACACGTGGGGGGAGTGATGTTACGTGACACGTGGAGGAGTGAGGTTACGTGACACGTGAGTGAGTGATGTTACGTGACACATGGGGGGAGTGATGTTATGTGACACATGGGGGAGTGATGTTACGTGACACGTGGGGAGAGTGATGTTACGTGACATGTGGGGGAGTGATGTTACGTGACACGTGGGGGCAGTGAAGTTATGTGACACATGGGGGGAGTGATGTTACGTGACACGTGGAGGAGTGACGTTACGTGACACGTGGGGGAGTGATGTTACGTGACACATGGAGGGAGTGATGTTATGTGACACGTGGAGGAGTGACGTTACGTGACACGTGGGGGAGTGATGTTACGTGATGTGGGAGAGTGTTGTTATGTGACACGTGGAGGAGTGATGTTATGTGACACGTGGGGGGAGTGATGTTATGTGACACGTGGGGGGAGTGATGTTATGTGACACGTGGGGGGGAGTGATGTTACGTGACATGCGGGGTAGTGGCGTTATGTGACACGTGGGGGAGTGAAGTTATGTGATACGTGAGGGGAGTGACGTTACGTGGCACGTGGGGTGAGTGATGTTATGTGACACGTGGGGGAGTGATGTTACGTGACACATGGGGGAGTGACGTTACGTGATGTGGGGGAGCGATGTTATGTGACACGTGGGGGAGTGACGTTACGTGGCACGTGGGGGAGTGATGTTACGTGATGTGGGGGAGCGATGTTATGTGACACGTGGGGGAGTGACGTTACGTGACACATGGGGGGAGTGATGTTACGTGACACGCGGGGGAGTGACGTTACGTGACACGTGGGGGAGTGACGTTATGTGACACGTGGTTGAGTGATGTTACGTGACACGTGGGGGAGTGATGTTACGTGACACGTGGGGGGAGTGATGTTACGTGACACGTGGGGGGAGTGATGTTACGTGACATGCGCGGCGGGGAGTGATGTTATGTGACACGTGGGGGAGTGATGTTATGTGACACGTGGGGGGAGTGATGTTATGTGACACGTGGGGGGAGTGATGTTACGTGACACGTGGGGTGAGTGATGTTATGTGACACGTGGGGGAGTGATGTTACGTGACACATGGGGGAGTGACGTTACGTGACACGTGGGGGGAGTGACGTTACGTGACACGCGGGGGAGTGACGTTACGTGACACGTGGGGGAGTGACGTTATGTGACACGTGGTGGAGTGATGTTACGTGACACGTGGGGGAGTGACGTTATGTGACACGTGGAGGAGTGATGTTACGTGACACGTAGGGGAGTGATGTTACGTGACACGTGGGGGAGTGATGTTACGTGACATGCGCGGCGGGGAGTGATGTTATGTGACACGTGGGGGAGTGATGTTATGTGACACATGGGGGGAGTGATGTTACGTGACACATGGGGGGAGTGATGTTATGTGACACGTGGAGGATTGACGTTACGTGACACGTGGGGGAGTGATGTTACGTGACACATGGGGGGAGTGATGTTATGTGACACATGGGGGGAGTGATGTTATGTGACACGTGGAGGAGTGACGTTACGTGACACGTGGAGGAGTGATGTTACGTGACACATGGGGGAGAGATGTTATGTGACACGTGGGGGGGCGTGATGTTATGTGACACGTGGGGCAGTGATGTTATGTGACATGTGGGGGGAGTGATGTTACGTGACACGTGGGGGGAGTGATGTTACGTGACATGCGGGGTAGTGGCGTTATGTGACACATGGGGCAGTGATGTTACGTGATGTGGGGGAGTGATGTTATGTGACACGTGAGGGGAGTGATGTTACGTGACACGTGGTGGAGTGATGTTATGTGACACGTGGGGAAATGATGTTATGTGACACGTGGGGAAGTGATGTTACGTGACACGTGGGGAGAGTGATGTTACGTGACACGTGGGGGCAGTGAAGTTATGTGACACGTGGGGGAGTGATGTTATGTGACACGTGGGGGGAGTGATGTTATGTGACACGTGGAGGAGTGACGTTACGTGACATGTGGGGTAGTGATGTTATGTGACACATGGGGGGAGTGATGTTACGTGACACGTGGGGGGAGTGATGTTACGTGACACGTGGAGGAGTGACGTTACGTGACACGTGAGTGAGTGATGTTATGTGACACGTGGGGGAGTGATGTTATGTGACACGTGTGGGAGTGATGTTATGTGACACGTGGGGAAGTGATGTTACATGACACGTGGGGGAGTGATGTTATGTGACACGTGGGGGAGTGATGTTATGTGACACGTGGGGGAGTGATGTTATGTGACACGTGTGGGAGTGATGTTATGTGACACATGGGGGGAGTGATGTTACGTGACACGTGGGGGGAGTGATGTTACGTGACACGTGGAGGAGTGAGGTTACGTGACACGTGAGTGAGTGATGTTACGTGACACATGGGGGGAGTGATGTTATGTGACACATGGGGGAGTGATGTTACGTGACACGTGGGGAGAGTGATGTTACGTGACATGTGGGGGAGTGATGTTACGTGACACGTGGGGGCAGTGAAGTTATGTGACACATGGGGGGAGTGATGTTACGTGACACGTGGAGGAGTGACGTTACGTGACACGTGGGGGAGTGATGTTACGTGACACATGGAGGGAGTGATGTTATGTGACACGTGGAGGAGTGACGTTACGTGACACGTGGGGGAGTGATGTTACGTGATGTGGGGGAGTGTTGTTATGTGACACGTGGGGGAGTGATGTTATGTGACACGTGGGGGGAGTGATGTTATGTGACACGTGGGGGGAGTGATGTTATGTGACACGTGGGGGGAGTGATGTTACGTGACATGCGGGGTAGTGGCGTTATGTGACACGTGGGGGAGTGAAGTTATGTGATACGTGAGGGGAGTGACGTTACGTGGCACGTGGGGGAGTGATGTTACGTGATGTGGGGGAGCGATGTTATGTGACACGTGGGGGAGTGACGTTACGTGACACGTGGGGGGAGTGATGTTACGTGACACGCGGGGGAGTGACGTTACGTGACACGTGGGGGAGTGACGTTATGTGACACGTGGTTGAGTGATGTTACGTGACACGTGGGGGAGTGATGTTACGTGACACGTGGGGGGAGTGATGTTACGTGACACGTGGGGGGAGTGATGTTACGTGACATGCGCGGCGGGGAGTGATGTTATGTGACACGTGGGGGAGTGATGTTACGTGACACATGGGGGAGTGACGTTACGTGACACGTGGGGGGAGTGATGTTACGTGACACGCGGGGGAGTGACGTTACGTGACACGTGGGGGAGTGACGTTATGTGACACGTGGTGGAGTGATGTTACGTGACACGTGGGGGAGTGATGTTACGTGACACGTGGTGGAGTGATGTTACGTGACTCGTGGGGGAGTGATGTTACGTGACACGTGGAGCGAGTGATGTTATGACACGTGGGGAAGTGAAGTTATGTGACACATGGGGGGGGAGTGATGTTTTGTGACACGTGGGGGGAGTGATGTTACGTGACACGTGGGAGGAGTGACGTTATGTGACATGTGGGGGGAGTGATGTTACGTGACACGTGGGAGAGTGATGTTACGTGACACGTGGGGGGAGTGATGTTACGTGACACGTGGAGGAGTGACGTTACGTGACACGTGAGTGAGTGATGTTATGTGACACGTGGGGAAGTGATGTTATGTGACACGTGGAGGAGTGACGTTACGTGACACGTGGAGGAGTGATGTTACGTGACACATGGGGGAGTGACGTTACGTGACACGTGGGGGTAGTGACGTTACGTGACACGTGGGGGAGTGATGTTACGTGATGTGGGGGAGTGATGTTATGTGACACGTGGGGGGAGTGACGTTATGTGTCACATGGGGAGTGATGTTACGTGATGTGGGGGAGTGATGTTATGTGACACGTGAGTGAGTGATGTTACGTGACACATGGGGGGAGTGATGTTATGTGACACATGGGGGAGTGATGTTACGTGACACGTGGGGGGAGTGATGTTACGTGATGTGGGGGAGTGTTGTTATGTGACACGTGGGGGAGTGATGTTATGTGACACATGGGGGAGTGATGTTATGTGACACGTGGAGGGGAGTGATGTTATGTGACATGTGGGGGGAGTGATGTTATGTGACACATGGGGGAGTGATGTTATGTGACATGTGGGGGGAGTGATGTTACGTGACATGCGGGGTAGTGGCGTTATGTGACACGTGGGGGAGTGAAGTTATGTGATACGTGAGGGGAGTGACATTACGTGGCACGTGGGGGAGTGATGTTATGTGACACGTGGAGGAGTGACGTTACGTGACACGTGGGGGAGTGATGTTACGTGATGTGGGGGAGTGTTGTTATGTGACACGTGGGGGAGTGATGTTATGTGACACATGGGGGAGTGATGTTATGTGACACGTGGGGGGAGTGATGTTATGTGACACGTGGAGGGGAGTGATGTTATGTGACACGTGGGGGAGTGATGTTACGTGACACATGGAGGGAGTGATGTTATGTGACACGTGGAGGAGTGACGTTACGTGACACGTGGGGGAGTGATGTTACGTGATGTGGGGGAGTGTTGTTATGTGACACGTGGGGGAGTGATGTTATGTGACACATGGGGGAGTGATGTTATGTGACACGTGGGGGGAGTGATGTTATGTGACATGTGGGGGGGAGTGATGTTATGTGACACATGGGGGAGTGATGTTATGTGACATGTGGGGGGAGTGATGTTACGTGACATGCGGGGTAGTGGCGTTATGTGACACGTGGGGGAGTGAAGTTATGTGATACGTGGGGGAGTGATGTTACATGACACGTGGGGGGAGTGATGTTTCGTGACACATGGGGGGAGTGATGTTACGTGACACGTGGGGGGAGTGACGTTACGTGGCACGTGGGGGAGTGACGTTACGTGGCACGTGGGGGAGTGATGTTATGTGACACGTGGGGGGAGTGATGTTATGTGACACGTGGGGGGAGTGATGTTACGTGACACGTGGGGTGAGTGATGTTATGTGACACGTGGAGGAGTGACGTTACGTGACACGTGGAGGAGTGACGTTACGTGACACGTGGGGGAGTGATGTTACGTGACACGTGGGGGAATGATGTTACGTGACATGCGCGGCGGGGAGTGATGTTATGTGACACGTGGGGGAGTGATGTTATGTGACACATGGGGGGAGTGATGTTATGTGACACGTGGGGGGAGTGATGTTACGTGACACGTGGGGTGAGTGATGTTATGTGACACGTGGAGGAGTGACGTTACGTGACACGTGGGGGAGTGATGTTACGTGACACGTGGGGGAGTGACGTTACGTGACACGTGGGGGGAGTGATGTTACGTGACACGTGGGGGAGTGACGTTACGTGACACGTGGGGGAGTGACGTTATGTTACACGTGGGGGAGTGACGTTACGTGACACGTGGGGGAGTGATGTTACGTGACACGTGGGGGAGTGATGTTACGTGACACGTGGAGCGAGTGGCGTTACGTGACATGTGGGGGAGTGATGTTATGTGACACGTGGAGGAGTGCCGTTACGTGACACATGGGGGGGTGATGTTACGTGATGTGGGGGAGTGATGTTATGTGACACGTGGGGGAGTGATGTTATGTGACACATGGGGGAGTGATGTTATGTGACACGTGGGGGGAGTGATGTTGTGACACGTGAGGGGAGTGATGTTATGTGACACATGGGGGAGTGTTGTTATGTGACACTTGGGGGGAGTGATGTTATGTGACACGTGGAGGAGTGACGTTACGTGACATGTGGGGGAGTGATGTTACGTGACACATGGGGGGAGTGATGTTACGTGACACGTGGGGGGAGTGATGTTACGTAACACGTGGAGGAGTGACGTTACGTGACACGTGAGTGAGTGATGTTATGTGACACGTGGGGGAGTGATGTTATGTGACATGTGGGGGAGTGATGTTATGTGACACGTGGGGGAGTGATGTTACGTGACACGTGGGGAGAGTGATGTTATGTGACACATGGGGAGAGTGATGTTATGTGACATGTGGGGGAGTGATGTTACGTGACACGTGGGGGCAGTGAAGTTATGTGACACGTGGGGGAGTGATGTTACGTGACACATGGGGGCAGTGAAGTTATGTGACACATGGGGGGAGTGATGTTACGTGACACGTGGAGGAGTGACGTTACGTGACACGTGGGGGAGTGATGTTACGTGACACGTGGAGGGAGTGACGTTACGTGACACGTGGAGGAGTGATGTTACGTGATGTGGGGGAGTGTTGTTATGTGACACGTGGGGGAGTGATGTTATGTGACACGTGGGGAAGTGATGTTATGTGACACGTGGAGGAGTGACGTTACGTGACACGTGGAGGAGTGATGTTACGTGACACGTGAGGGAGTGACGTTATGTGACACGTGGGGGAGTGATGTTACGTGACACGTGGGGGAGTGATGTTACGTGACACGTGGGGGAGTGATGTTACGTGACTCGTGGGGGAGTGATGTTACGTGACACATGGAGCGAGTGGCGTTACGTGACACATGGGGGAGTGATGTTACGTGACACGTGGGGGAGCGATGTTATGTGACACGTGGAGGAGTGATGTTACATGACACGTGGAGGAGTGATGTTACATGACACGTGGGGGAGTGAAGTTTCGTGACACGTGGGGGGAGTGATGTTACGTGACACGTGGGGGAATGATGTTACGTGACATGCGCGGCGGGGAGTGATGTTATGTGACACGTGGGGGAGTGATGTTATGTGACACGTGGGGGGAGTGATGTTATGTGACACGTAGGGGGAGTGATGTTACGTGACACGTGGGGTGAGTGATGTAATGTGACACGTGGAGGAGTGACGTTACGTGACACGTGGGGTAGTGATGTTACGTGACACGTGGGGGAGTGATGTTACGTGATGTGGGGGAGTGTTGTTATGTGACACGTGGGGGAGTGATGTTATGTGACACATGGGGGAGTGATGTTATGTGACACGTGGGGGGAGTGATGTTATGTGACACGTGGAGGGGAGTGATGTTATGTGACACGTGGGGGAGTGATGTTACGTGACACATGGAGGGAGTGATGTTATGTGACACGTGGAGGAGTGACGTTACGTGACACGTGGGGGAGTGATGTTACGTGATGTGGGGGAGTGTTGTTATGTGACACGTGGGGGAGTGATGTTATGTGACACATGGGGGAGTGATGTTATGTGACACGTGGGGGGAGTGATGTTATGTGACATGTGGGGGGGAGTGATGTTATGTGACACATGGGGGAGTGATGTTATGTGACATGTGGGGGGAGTGATGTTACGTGACATGCGGGGTAGTGGCGTTATGTGACACGTGGGGGAGTGAAGTTATGTGATACGTGGGGGAGTGATGTTACATGACACGTGGGGGGAGTGATGTTTCGTGACACGTGGGGGGAGTGATGTTACGTGACACGTGGGGGGAGTGACGTTACGTGGCACGTGGGGGAGTGACGTTACGTGGCACGTGGGGGAGTGATGTTATGTGACACGTGGGGGGAGTGATGTTATGTGACACGTGGGGGGAGTGATGTTACGTGACACGTGGGGTGAGTGATGTTATGTGACACGTGGAGGAGTGACGTTACGTGACACGTGGAGGAGTGACGTTACGTGACACGTGGGGGAGTGATGTTACGTGACACGTGGGGGAATGATGTTACGTGACATGCGCGGCGGGGAGTGATGTTATGTGACACGTGGGGGAGTGATGTTATGTGACACGTGGGGGGAGTGATGTTATGTGACACGTGGGGTGAGTGATGTTACGTGACACGTGGGGTGAGTGATGTTATGTGACACGTGGAGGAGTGACGTTACGTGACACGTGGGGGAGTGATGTTACGTGACACATGGGGGAGTGACGTTACGTGACACGTGGGGGGAGTGATGTTACGTGACACGTGGGGGAGTGACGTTACGTGACACGTGGGGGAGTGACGTTATGTTACACGTGGGGGAGTGACGTTACGTGACACGTGGGGGAGTGATGTTACGTGACACGTGGGGGAGTGATGTTACGTGACACGTGGAGCGAGTGGCGTTACGTGACACGTGGGGGAGTGATGTTATGTGACACGTGGAGGAGTGCCGTTACGTGACACATGGGGGGGTGATGTTACGTGATGTGGGGGAGCGATGTTATGTGACACGTGGGGGAGTGATGTTATGTGACACATGGGGGAGTGATGTTATGTGACACGTGGGGGGAGTGATGTTGTGACACGTGAGGGGAGTGATGTTATGTGACACATGGGGGAGTGTTGTTATGTGACACTTGGGGGGAGTGATGTTATGTGACACGTGGAGGAGTGACGTTACGTGACATGTGGGGGAGTGATGTTACGTGACACATGGGGGGAGTGATGTTACGTGACACGTGAGTGAGTGATGTTATGTGACACGTGGGGGAGTGATGTTATGTGACATGTGGGGGAGTGATGTTATGTGACACGTGGGGGAGTGATGTTACGTGACACGTGGGGAGAGTGATGTTATGTGACACGTGGGGAGAGTGATGTTATGTGACATGTGGGGGAGTGATGTTACGTGACACGTGGGGGCAGTGAAGTTATGTGACACGTGGGGGAGTGATGTTACGTGACACGTGGGGGCAGTGAAGTTATGTGACACATGGGGGAGTGATGTTACGTGACACGTGGGGGAGTGATGTTACGTGACACATGGGGGAGTGACGTTACGTGACACGTGGGGGGAGTGATGTTACGTGACACGTGGGGGAGTGACGTTACGTGACACGTGGGGGGAGTGATGTTACGTGACACGTGGGGGAATGATGTTACGTGACATGCGCGGCGGGGAGTGATGTTATGTGACACGTGGGGGAGTGATGTTATGTGACACGTGGGGGGAGTGATGTTATGTGACACGTAGGGGGAGTGATGTTACGTGACACGTGGGGTGAGTGATGTAATGTGACACGTGGAGGAGTGACGTTACGTGACACGTGGGGTAGTGATGTTACGTGACACGTGGGGGAGTGATGTTACGTGATGTGGGGGAGTGTTGTTATGTGACACGTGGGGGAGTGATGTTATGTGACACATGGGGGAGTGATGTTATGTGACACGTGGGGGGAGTGATGTTATGTGACACGTGGAGGGGAGTGATGTTATGTGACACGTGGGGGAGTGATGTTACGTGACACATGGAGGGAGTGATGTTATGTGACACGTGGAGGAGTGACGTTACGTGACACGTGGGGGAGTGATGTTACGTGATGTGGGGGAGTGTTGTTATGTGACACGTGGGGGAGTGATGTTATGTGACACATGGGGGAGTGATGTTATGTGACACGTGGGGGGAGTGATGTTATGTGACATGTGGGGGGGAGTGATGTTATGTGACACATGGGGGAGTGATGTTATGTGACATGTGGGGGGAGTGATGTTACGTGACATGCGGGGTAGTGGCGTTATGTGACACGTGGGGGAGTGAAGTTATGTGATACGTGGGGGAGTGATGTTACATGACACGTGGGGGGAGTGATGTTTCGTGACACATGGGGGGAGTGATGTTACGTGACACGTGGGGGGAGTGACGTTACGTGGCACGTGGGGGAGTGACGTTACGTGGCACGTGGGGGAGTGATGTTATGTGACACGTGGGGGGAGTGATGTTATGTGACACGTGGGGGGAGTGATGTTACGTGACACGTGGGGTGAGTGATGTTATGTGACACGTGGAGGAGTGACGTTACGTGACACGTGGAGGAGTGACGTTACGTGACACGTGGGGGAGTGATGTTACGTGACACGTGGGGGAATGATGTTACGTGACATGCGCGGCGGGGAGTGATGTTATGTGACACGTGGGGGGAGTGATGTTATGTGACACGTGGGGTGAGTGATGTTACGTGACACGTGGGGTGAGTGATGTTATGTGACACGTGGAGGAGTGACGTTACGTGACACGTGGGGGAGTGATGTTACGTGACACATGGGGGAGTGACGTTACGTGACACGTGGGGGGAGTGATGTTACGTGACACGTGGGGGAGTGGCGTTACGTGACACGTGGGGGAGTGACGTTATGTTACACGTGGGGGAGTGACGTTACGTGACACGTGGGGGAGTGATGTTACGTGACACGTGGGGGAGTGATGTTACGTGACACGTGGAGCGAGTGGCGTTACGTGACACGTGGGGGAGTGATGTTATGTGACACGTGGAGGAGTGCCGTTACGTGACACATGGGGGGGTGATGTTACGTGATGTGGGGGAGCGATGTTATGTGACACGTGGGGGAGTGATGTTATGTGACACATGGGGGAGTGATGTTATGTGACACGTGGGGGGAGTGATGTTGTGACACGTGAGGGGAGTGATGTTATGTGACACATGGGGGAGTGTTGTTATGTGACACTTGGGGGGAGTGATGTTATGTGACACGTGGAGGAGTGACGTTACGTGACATGTGGGGGAGTGATGTTACGTGACACATGGGGGGAGTGATGTTACGTGACACGTGGGGGGAGTGATGTTACGTAACACGTGGAGGAGTGACGTTACGTGACACGTGAGTGAGTGATGTTATGTGACACGTGGGGGAGTGATGTTATGTGACATGTGGGGGAGTGATGTTATGTGACACGTGGGGGAGTGATGTTACGTGACACGTGGGGAGAGTGATGTTATGTGACACGTGGGGAGAGTGATGTTATGTGACACGTGGGGAAGTGATGTTACGTGACACGTGGGGAGAGTGATGTTATGTGACACGTGGGGAAGTGATGTTACGTGACACGTGGGGAGAGTGATGTTATGTGACACGTGGGGAGAGTGATGTTATGTGACATGTGGGGGAGTGATGTTACGTGACACGTGGGGGCAGTGAAGTTATGTGACACGTGGGGGAGTGATGTTACGTGACACGTGGGGGCAGTGAAGTTATGTGACACATGGGGGAGTGATGTTACGTGACACGTGGGGGAGTGATGTTACGTGACACATGGGGGAGTGACGTTACGTGACACGTGGGGGGAGTGATGTTACGTGACACGTGGGGGAGTGACGTTACGTGACACGTGGGGGAGTGACGTTATGTTACACGTGGGGGAGTGACGTTACGTGACACGTGGGGGAGTGATGTTACGTGACACGTGGGGGAGTGATGTTACGTGACACGTGGAGCGAGTGGCGTTACGTGACACGTGGGGGAGTGATGTTATGTGACACGTGGAGGAGTGCCGTTACGTGACACATGGGGGGGTGATGTTACGTGATGTGGGGGAGCGATGTTATGTGACACGTGGGGGAGTGATGTTATGTGACACATGGGGGAGTGATGTTATGTGACACGTGGGGGGAGTGATGTTGTGACACGTGAGGGGAGTGATGTTATGTGACACATGGGGGAGTGTTGTTATGTGACACTTGGGGGGAGTGATGTTATGTGACACGTGGAGGAGTGACGTTACGTGACATGTGGGGGAGTGATGTTACGTGACACATGGGGGGAGTGATGTTACGTGACACGTGAGTGAGTGATGTTATGTGACACATGGGGGAGTGATGTTACGTGACACGTGGAGGAGTGACGTTACGTGACACGTGGGGGAGTGATGTTACGTGACACGTGGAGGGAGTGACGTTACGTGACACGTGGAGGAGTGATGTTACGTGATGTGGGGGAGTGTTATTATGTGACACGTGGGGGAGTGATGTTATGTGACACGTGGGGAAGTGATGTTATGTGACACGTGGAGGAGTGACGTTACGTGACACGTGGAGGAGTGATGTTACGTGACACGTGGGGGAGTGACGTTATGTGACACGTGGGGGAGTGATGTTACGTGACACGTGGGGGAGTGATGTTACGTGACACGTGGGGGAGTGATGTTACGTGACTCGTGGGGGAGTGATGTTACGTGACACGTGGAGCGAGTGGCGTTACGTGACACATGGGGGAGTGATGTTACGTGACACGTGGGGGAGCGATGTTATGTGACACGTGGAGGAGTGATGTTACATGACACGTGGGGGGAGTGAAGTTTCGTGACACGTGGGGGGAGTGATGTTACGTGACACGTGGGGGAATGATGTTACGTGACATGCGCGGCGGGGAGTGATGTTATGTGACACGTGGGGGAGTGATGTTATGTGACACGTGGGGGGAGTGATGTTACGTGACACGTGGGGTGAGTGATGTAATGTGACACGTGGAGGAGTGACGTTACGTGACACGTGGGGGAGTGATGTTACGTGACACGTGGGGGAGTGATGTTACGTGACACGTGGGGGAGTGATGTTACGTGACACGTGGGGGGAGTGATGTTGTGACACGTGAGGGGAGTGATGTTATGTGACACATGGGGGAGTGTTGTTATGTGACACGTGGGGGGAGTGATGTTTCGTGACATGCGGGGTAGTGGCGTTATGTGACACGTGGGGGAGTGAAGTTATGTGACACGTGGGGAAGTGATGTTACGTGATGTGGGGGAGTGATGTTATGTGACACATGGGGGAGTGATGTTGCGTGACACGTGGGGGGAGTGATGTTACGTGACATGCGCGGCGGGGAGTGATGTTATGTGACACGTGGAGGATTGACGTTACGTGACACGTGGGGGAGTGATGTTATGTGACACATGGGGGAGTGATGTTGCGTGACACGTGGGGGGAGTGATGTTACGTGACACGTGGGGGGAGTGATGTTATGTGACACGTGGGGGGAGTGATGTTATGTGACACGTGGAGGATTGACGTTACGTGACACGTGGGGGAGTGATGTTACGTGACACATGGGGGAGTGATGTTACGTGATGTGGGGGAGTGATGTTATGTGACACGTGGGGGGAGTGACGTTACTTGGCACGTGGGGTGTGATGTTACGTGATGTGGGGGAGCGATGTTATGTGACACGCGGGGGGCGTGATGTTATGTGACACGTGGGGCAGTGATGTTATGTGACACGTGGGGGGAGTGATGTTACGTGACACGTGGGGGGAGTGATGTTACGTGACATGTGGGGGAGTGATGTTACGTGACACGTGGGGCAGTGAAGTTATGTGACACGTGGGGGAGTGATGTTATGTGACACGTGGGGGGAGTGATGTTATGTGACATGTGGGGGAGTGATGTTACGTGACACATGGGGGGAGTGATGTTACGTGACACGTGGGGGGAGTGATGTTACGTGACACGTGGAGGAGTGATGTTACGTGACACGTGGGGAGAGTGATGTTATGTGACACGTGGGGAGAGTGATGTTATGTGACATGTGGGGGAGTGATGTTACGTGACACGTGGGGGCAGTGAAGTTATGTGACACGTGGGGGAATGATGTTATGTGACACGTGGTGGGAGTGATGTTATGTGACACGTGGTGGGAGTGATGTTATGTGACACGTGGAGGAGTGACGTTACGTGACATGTGGGGGAGTGATGTTACGTGACACATGGGGGGAGTGATGTTACGTGACACGTGGGGGGAGTGATGTTATGTGACACGTGGAGGAGTGACGTTACGTGACACGTGAGGGAGTGATGTTACGTGACACATGGGGGGAGTGATGTTATGGGACACGTGGAGGAGTGACGTTACGTGACACGTGGAGGAGTGACGTTACGTGACACGTGGGGGAGTGATGTTATGTGACACATGGGGGGAGTGATGTTATGTGACACGTGGGGGAGTGACGTTACGTGACACGTAGGGGAGTGATGTTATGTGACATGTGGGGGGAGTGACATTACGTGACACGTGAGGGAGTGATGTTACGTGATGTGGGGGAGCGATGTTACGTGACACGTGGGGGGAGTGATGTTACGTGACATGCGCGGCGGGGAGTGATGTTATGTGACACGTGGGGGAGTGATGTTATGTGACACGTGGGGGGAGTGATGTTATGTGACACGTGGGGGGAGTGATGTTACATGACACGTGGGGGGAGTGATGTTATGTGACACGTGGAGGAGTGACGTTACGTGACACATGGGGGAGTGACGTTACGTGACACGTGGGGGGAGTGATGTTACGTGACACGTGGGGGAGTGATGTTGCGTGATGTGGGGGAGTGATGTTATGTGACACGTGAGGGAGTGATGTTATGTGACACGTGGGGGAGTGATGTTACGTGACACATGGGGGAGTGATATTACGTGACACGTGGGGGGAGTGATGTTACGTGAAATGCGGGGTAGTGGCATTATGTGACGCGCGGGGCAGTGGTTAGGTGACACGTGGGGGAGTGATGTTATGTGACACGTGGGGGGAGTGACGTTACGTGACACGTGGGGGAGTGATGTTATGTGACACGTTGGGGAGTGATGTTACGTGGCACGTGGGGGGAGTGATGTTACGTGATGTGGGGGAGTGATGTTATGTGACACGTTGGGGCCGTGATGTTATGTGACACGTGGGGAAGTGATGTTATGTGATGTGGGGGAGTGATGTTATGTTACATGTGGGGCAGTGATGTTATGTGACACGTGGGGGAGTGATGTTACGTGACACGTAGGGGGAGTGATGTTACGTGACATGCGGGGTAGTGGCGTTATGTGACACATGGGGCAGTGATGTAATGTGACACGTGGGGGGAGTGACGTTATAGAAACATAGAAACATAGAAAATAGGTGCAGGAGTAGGCCATTCGGCCCTTCTAGCCTGCACCGCCATTCAATGAGTTCATGGCTGAACATGCAACTTCAGTCCCCCATTCCTGCTTTCTCACCATACCCCTTGATTCCCCTAGTAGTAAGGACTTCATCTAACTCCTTTTTGAATATATTTAGTGAATTGGCCTCAACAACTTTCTGTGGTAGAGAATTCCACAGGTTCACCACTCTCTGGGTGAAGAAATTCCTCCTCATCTCAGTCCTAAATGGCTTCCCCCTTATCCTTAGACTGTGTCCCCTGGTTCTGGACTTCCCCAACATTGGGAACATTCTTCCTGCATCTAACCTGTCTAACCCCGTCAGAATTTTAAACGTTTCTATGAGGTCCCCTCTCATTCTTCTGAACTCCAGTGAATACAAGCCCAGTTGATCCAGTCTTTCTTGATAGGTCAGTCCCGCCATCCCGGGAATCAGTCTGGTGAACCTTCGCTGCACTCCCTCAATAGCAAGAATGTCCTTCCTCAGGTTAGGAGACCAAAACTGTACACAATACTCCAGGTGTGGCCTCACCAAGGTCCTGTACAATTGTAGCAACACCTCCCTGCCCTTGTACTCAAATCCTCTCGCTATGAAGGCCAACATGCCATTTGCTTTCTTAACCGCCTGCTGTACCCGCATGCCAACCTTCAATGACTGATGTACCATGACACCCAGGTCTCTTTGCACCTCCCCTTTTCCTAATCTGTGTCACATGGGGAGTGATGTTACGTGATGTGGGGGAGTGATGTTATGTGACACGTGGGAGGAGTGATGTTACGTGACACGTGGTGGAGTGATGTTATGTGACACGTGGGGGAGTGATGTTATGTGACACGTGGGGGAGTGCCGTTATGTGACACGTGGGAGGAGTGATGTTACGTGACACGTGGTGGAGTGATGTTAAGTGACACGTGGGGAAGTGATGTTATGTGACACGTGGGGGAGTGATGTTATGTGACACGTGGGGGAGTGATGTTACATGACACGTGTGGAGAGTGATGTTACGTGACACGTGGGGAGAGTGATGTTATGTGACACGTGGGGGAGTGATGTTACATGACACGTGGGGGAGTGATGTTACATGACACGTGTGGAGAGTGATGTTATGTGACACGTGGGGAAGTGATGTTATGTGACATGTGGGGGAGTGATGTTATGTGACACGTGGGGGTAGTGATGTTATGTGACACGTGGGGGTAGTGATGTTATGTGACATGTGGGGAAGTGATGTTATGTGACATGTGGGGAAGTGATGTTACGTGACACGTGGGGAGAGTGATGTTATGTGACACGTGGGGAAGTGATGTTATGTGACATGTGGGGTAGTGATGTTACGTGACACGTGGGGAGAGTGATGTTATGTGACACGTGGGGAAGTGATGTTATGTGACACGTGGGGTAGTGATGTTATGTGACATGTGGGGCAGTGATGTTACGTGACACGTGGGTCAGTGATGTTATGTGACAAGTGGGGGAGTGATGTTATGTGACACATGGGGGGAGTGATGTTATGTGTCACATGGGGAGTGATGTTACGTGATGTGGGGGAGTGATGTTATGTGACACGTGGGGAGTGATGTTATGTGACACGTGGGGGAGTGATGTTATGTGACACGTGGGGGGAGTGATGTTACGTGACACGTGGTGGAGTGATGTTATGTGACACGTGGGCGAGTGATGTTATGTGACACGTGGGGGGAGTGATGTTACGTGACACGTGGGGAAGTGATGTTTCGTGATGTGGGGGAGTGATTTTATGTGACACGTGTGGGAGTGATGTTATGTGACACGTGGGGGAGTGATGTTATGTGACACATGGGGGGGAGTGATGTTTCGTGACACGAGGGGGGAGTGATGTTACGTGAAATGCGGGGGGAGTGATGTTACGTGACATGCGGGGGGAGTGATGTTACGTGACATGCGGGGGGAGTGATGTTATGTGACACGTGGGGGAGTGATGTTATGTGACACGTGGGGGAGTGATGTTATGTGACACGTGGGGGGGGAGTGATGTTATGTGACACGTGGGGGGGAGTGATGTTATGTGACACGTGGGGGAGTGATGTTATGTGACATGTGGGGGGAGTGACGTTATGTGACACGTGGTGGAGTGATGTTATGTGACACGTGGGGGAGTGAAGTTATGTGACATGTGGGGGGAGTGATGTTACGTGATGTGGGGGAGTGATGTTATGTGACACGTGGGGGAGTGATGTTACGTGATGTGGGGGAGTGATGTTATGTGACACGTGGAGGAGTGATGTTATGTGACACGTGGGGGAGTGATGTTACGTGATGTGGGGGAGTGATGTTATGTGACACGTGGAGGAGTGATGTTATGTGATGTGGGGGAGTGATGTTATGTGACACGTGGAGGAGTGATGTTATGTGACACGTGGGGGAGTGATGTTACGTGATGTGGGGGAGTGATGTTATGTGACACGTGGAGGAGTGATGTTATGTGACACGTGGTGGAGTGCCGTTATGTGACATGTGGGGGGAGTGATGTTATGTGACACGTGGGGGAGTGACGTTATGTGACACGTGAGGGAGTGATGTTACGTGATGTGGGGGAGTGATTTTATGTGACACGTGGGGGAGTGATGTTACGTGATGTGGGGGAGTGATTTTATGTGACACGTGAGGGAGTGATGTTACGTGATGTGGGGGAGTGATTTTATGTGACACGTGAGGGAGTGATGTTACGTGACACATGGGGGAGTGGTGTTACGTGACACGTGGGGGGAGTGATGTTACGTGAAATGCGGGGTAGTGGCGTTATGTGACACGTGGGGCAGTGGTTACGTGACACGTGGGGGAGTGATGTTATGTGACACGTGGGGGAGTGATGTTACGTGACACATGGGGGGAGTGATGTTATGTGACACGTGGGGGGGAGTGACGTTACGTGACACGTTGGGGAGTGATGTTACGTGATGTGGGGGAGTGATGTTATGTGACACGTGGGGGAGTGATGTTACGTGACACGTGGGGGAGTGATGTTGTGACACGTGGGGGAGTGATGTTATGTGACACGTGGGGGAGTGATGTTACGTGATGTGGGGGAGTGATGTTATGTGACACGTGGGGGAGTGACGTTACGTGACACGTGGGGGAGTGATGTTACGTGATGTGGGGGAGTGACGTTATGTGACACGTGGGGGAGTGATGTTATGTGACACGTGGGGGAGTGACGTTACGTGACACGTGGGGGAGTGATGTTACGTGATGTGGGGGAGTGATGTTATGTGACACGTGGGGGAGTGATGTTATGTGACACGTGGGGGGAGTGACGTTATGTGACACGTGGGGGAGTGATGTTATGTGACACGTGGGGGTGGATGCAGGGTCGGCCCTCCCCCCGCGGGGGGCGCTGTGTTGGGGAGCTGACCCTCCCACCTGTGGGGGGCGCTGTGTTGGGGGAGTTGACCCTCCCCCCGCGGGGGGCGCTGTGTTGGGGGAGCTGACCCTCCCACCTGTGGGGGGCGCTGTGTTGGGGGAGCTCACCCTCCCCCTGCGGGGGGGCGCTGTGTTGGGGGAGCTGACCCTCCCACCTGTGGGGGGCGCTGTGTTGGGGGAGCTCACCCTCCCCCTGCGGGGGGGCGCTGTGTTGGGGGAGCTGACCCTCCCCCCGCGGGGGGCGCTGTGTTGGGGGAGTTGACCCTCCCACCTGTGGGGGGCGCTGTGTTGGGGGAGCTGACCCTCCCCCCGCGGGGGGGCGCTGTGTTGGGGGAGCTGACCCTCCCCCCGCGGGGGGCGCTGTGTTGGGGGAGTTGACCCTCCCCCCGCGGGGGGCGCTGTGTTGGGGGAGCTGACCCTCCCACCTGTGGGGGCGCTGTGTTGGGGGAGCTGACCCTCCCCCCGCGGGGGGCGCTGTGTTGGGGGAGCTGACCCTCCCACCTGTGGGGGCGCTGTGTTGGGGGAGTTGACCCTCCCCCCGCGGGGGGGCGCTGTGTTGGGGGAGCTGACCCTCCCCCCGCGGGGGGGCGCTGTGTTTGGGGAGCTGACCCTCCCACCTGTGGGGGGCGCTGTGTTGGGGGAGCTGACCCTCCCCCCGCGGGGGGGCGCTGTGTTTGGGGAGCTGACCCTCCCACCTGTGGGGGGCGCTGTGTTGGGGGAGCTGACCCTCCCCCCCCGGGGGGGCGCTGTGTTGGGGGAGCTGACCCTCCCCCCGCGGGGGGCGCTGTGTTGGGGGAGCTGACCCTCCCCCCGCGGGGGGGCGCTGTGTTTGGGGAGCTGACCCTCCCACCTGTGGGGGGGCGCTGTGTTGGGGGAGCTGACCATCCCCCCCCGGGGGGGCGCTGTGTTGGGGGAGCTGACCCTCCCACCTGTGGGGGGCGCTGTGTTGGGGGAGCTGACCCTCCCACCTGTGGGGGGCGCTGTGTTGGGGGAGCTGACCCTCCCACCTGTGGGGGGCGCTGTGTTGGGGGAGCTGACCCTCCCACCTGTGGGGGCGCTGTGTTGGGGGAGCTGACCCTCCCACCTGTGGGGGCGCTGTGTTGGGGGAGCTGACCCTCCCACCTGTGGGGGCGCTGTGATGAGGGAGCTGACCCTCCCCCCGCGGGGGGGCGCTGTGTTGGGGGAGCTGACCCTCCCCCCGCGGGGGGGCGCTGTGTTGGGGGGCGGACAGTGCGCAGGCGCTCCCCCCCTCCCCCTGACATACCAGGGCTCCCGCGCGTACTCCTCCATGGGGCCGCGGCTCCCGCTCTCTCTCTCTCTCTGGGTCTCTGGTCTCTCTCCGCCCGCCGCACGTCCTTCTGTGATGTCAGCACGTCGGCCGCGCTCCCTTCAGGCCCAAACCGCCGCGCTGTGACGTCACCGCGCAGCACGCTCAGCGGAGGGGGCGGGGCCTGTCTTGCCGAATGACGTCAAGACGCGGGGCTGGGTGGCGGGGGGGGGGGCAGGTGTCACGGCACAGGGGGCGGGGCCAGGCCAATCCCGTGACGGCAGGACACGGGAGTGGGCGCGGCCTGTCAAACGGCTTGACGTCAGCACGTAGGGCGCGGAGCCCAGCACAGGGGACTGAATCGAGCCAATGCCGTGACGTTAGCGCGCAGGACACAAAGGAGGGGGCGGGGCTTGTCAAACGCCGAGACGTCAGCACGCAGCTCCCGGAGCTCAGCACGCACAGGGGGCGGGGCCAGCCCAACCGCACCGCTACCCAGAGCCGACATCAGCCGCGCGACTGGAGCAAGCTCCGAGCGCGACCGCTGCTCGCTCAGTGACCGCGGTAAGTGTGACCCCTGACCCCTGACCCGGGCTAAGTGTGAGTGTGAACCCTGACCCGGGCTAAGTGTGAGTGTGAACCCGGGCTAAGTGTGAGCGTAACCCTGACCCGGGCTAAGTGTGAGTGTGACCCCTGACCCGGGCTAAGTGTGAGTGTGAACCCTGACCCGGGCTAAGTGTGAGTGTGACCCCTGACCCGGGCTAAGTGTGAGTGTGACCCCTGACCCGGGCTAAGTGTGAGCGTGAACCCTGACCTGGGCTAAGTGTGAGCGTGATCCCTGACCTGGGGTAAATGCCCTCCAAGGTGGAATATCCCCAGGGTGTAAGACTCTAAATGTCTCGCCCCTCTGTGTCCGCTGAAGGGGTTCTGGCCGTTACCTCATGGGAGGCTCAACACCTTCACCGAGGCGTACGAAAGCACGGGCCTTACGCTAAACATCCGTAAGACAAAGGTCCTCCACCAGCCTGTCCCCACCACACAGCACTGCCCCCCAGTCATCAAGATCCACGGCGCGGCCCTGGACAACGTGGACCATTTCCCATACCTCAGGAGCCTCTCATCAATAAGGGCAGACATTGACGACGAGATCCAACACCGCCTCCAGTGCGCCAGTGCAGCCTTCGGCCGCCTGAGGAAAAGAGTGTTTGAAGACCAGGCCCTCAAATCCACCACCAAGCTCATGGTCTACAGGACTGTAGTAATACCCGCCCTCCTGTATGGCTCAGAGACATGGACCATGTACAGTAGACACCTCAAGTCGCTGGAGAAATATCACCAACGCTGTCTCCGCAAGATCCTACAAATCCCCCGGGAGGACAGACGCACCAACGTTAGCGTCCTCGACCAGGCCCAACATCCCCAGCATCGAAGCACTGACCACACTCGACCAGCTCCGCTGGGCAGGGCCACATTGTCCGCATGCCCCAGACACAAGACTCCCAAAGCAAGCGCTCTACTCGGAACTCCTTCACATCAAACGAGCCAAAGGTGGGCAGAGGAAACGTTACAGGGGACCACTCTCAAAGCCTCCCTGATAAAGTGCAACATCCCCCACCGACACCTGGGAGTCCCTGGGCCAAAGACCAGTCCGCCCTAAGTGGAGGAAGTGCATCCGGGAGGGCGCTGAGCACCTCGAGTCTCGTCGCCGAGAGCGTGCAGAAACCAAGCGCAGGCAGCGGAAGGAGCGTGCGGCAAACCAGTCCCACCCTCCCCTTCCCTCAACCACTGTCTGTCCCACCTGTGACAGGGACTGTGGCTCCCGTATTGGACTGTTCAGCCACGTGAGGACTCGTGTTAAGAGTGGAAGCAAGTCTTCCTCGATTCCGAGGGACTGGCCATGAAGATATGGGTTTAGGAAGGGAGTTCGGGAGCGTTGCGCTGTCGGAGGGGCGGCACTGAGGGAGCGCCGCACTGTCGGAGGTGCCGTCTTTCGGCTGAGACGTTGAACTAATATGGCAGAGGGATGGGAATCTATGCAGGGAGACAAATGGAAGTAAAATGGGGGCAGAAGCAAAAGGTAGAAAGCAGATAAGGAAAAGTGGAGCGCAGAGAAATCAAGGGCAAAAATCAAAAAGGGCCACATTACAACATAATTCTAAAAGGACAATGTTAAAAAAAACAAGCCTGAAGGCTCTGTGTCTCAATGCGAGGAGTATTCGGAATAAGGTGGATGAATTAATTGCGCAGAAAGCTGTTAACGGATATGATGTAATTGGGATCACGGAGACATGGCTCCAGGGTGACCAAGGCTGGGAACTCAACATCCAGGGGTATTCAACATTCGGGAAGGATAGGCAGAAAGGAAAAGGAGGTGCGGTGGCTTTGCTGGTTAAAAAGGAGATTAATACAATAGTAAGGAGGGACATTAGCTTGGATGATGTGGAATCGGTATGGGTGGAGCTGCAGAACACCAAAGGGCAGAAAACGCTAGTGGGAGTTGTGCACTGACCACCAAACAGTGGTAATGAGGTTGGGGATGGCATCAAAAAGGAAATTGGGGATGCGTGCAATAAAGGTACAGCAGTTATCATGGGCGACTTTAATCTACATATAGACTGGGCTAACCAAACTGGTAGCAATACAGTGGAGGAGGATTTCCTGGAGTGTTGCGGATGACACTAAGTTGGGTGGCAGTGTGAGCTGCGAGGAGGATGCTATGAGGCTGCAGAGTGACTTGGATAGGTTAGGTGAGTGGGCAAATGCATGGCAGATGAAGTATAATGTGGATAAATGTGAGGTTATCCACTTTGGTTGTAAAAACAGAGAAACAGACTATTATCTGAATGGTGACAGATTAGGAAAAGGGGAGGTGCAACGAGACCTGGGTGTCATGGTACATCAGTCATTGAAAGTTGGCATGCAGGTACAGCAGGCGGTGAAGAAAGCAAATGGCATGTTGGCCTTCATTGCGAGAGGATTTGAATATAGGAGCAGGGAAGTCTTACTGCAGTTGTACAGGGCCTTGGTGAGGCCTCACCTGGAATATTGTGTTCAGTTTTGGTCTCCTAATCTGAGGAAGGACATTCTTGCTATTGAGGGAGTGCAGCGAAGGTTCACCAGACTGATTCCTGGGATGGCGGGACTGACATATCAAGAAAGACTGGATCAACTGGGCTTGTATTCACTGGAGTTCAGAAGAATGAGAGGGGATCTCATAGAAACGTTTAAAATTCTGACGGGTTTAGACAGGTTAGATGCAGGAAGAATGTTCCCAATGTTGGGGAAGTCCAGAACCAGGGATCACAGTCTAAGGATAAGGGGTAAGCCATTTAGGACCGAGATGAGGAGAAACTTCTTCACCCAGAGAGTGGTGAACCTGTGGAATTCTCTACCACAGTAAGTTGTTGAGGCCAATTCACTAAATATATTCAAAAAGGAGTTAGATGTAGTCTTTACTACTCGGGGGATCAAGGGGTATGGCGAGAAAGCAGGAATGGGGTACTGAAGTTGCATGTTCAGCCATGAACTCATTGAATGGCAGTGCAGGCTCGAAGGGCCGAATGGCCTACTCCTGCACCTATTTTCTATGTTTCTATGTATTAGGGATGGTTTTCTAGACCAATATGTCGAGGAACCAACTAGAGAGCTGGCCATCCTAGACTGGGTGATGTGTAATGAGAAAGGACTAATTTGCAATCTTGTTGTGCGAGGCCCTTTGGGGAAGAGTAACCATAATATGGTAGAATTCTTCATTAAGATGGAGAGTAGCACAGTTAATTCAGAGACTAGGGTCTCGAACTTAAGGAAAGGTAACTTCGATTGAATGAGACGTGAATTGGCTAGAATAGACTGCCGAGTGATACTTAAAGGGTTGACGGTGGATAGGCAATGGCAAACACTTAAAGATCACATGGATGAACTTCAACAATTGTACATCCCTGTCTGGAGTAAAAATAAAACGGGGAAGGTGGCTCAACCGTGGCGAACAAGGGAAATTAGGGATTGTGTTAAATCCAAGGAAGAGGCATATAAATTGGCCAGAAAACGCAGCAAACCTGAGGACTGGGAGAAATTTAGAATTCAGCAGAGGAAGACAAAGAGTTTAATCAGGAGGGGGAAAATAGAGTATGAGAGTAAGCTTGCAGGGAACATAAAAACTGACTGCAAAAGCTTCTATAGATATGCAAAGAGAAAAAGATTAGTGAAGACAAATGTAGGACCCTTGTAGTCAGATTCAGGTGAATTTATAATGGGGAACAAAGAAATAGCAGACCAATTGAACAAATACTTTGGTTCTGTCTTCACGAAGGAAGACACAAATAACCTTCCGGAAGTACTAGGGGACCGAGGGTCTAGTGAGAAGGAGGAACTGAAGGATATCCTTATTAGTCAGCAAATTGTGTTAGGGAAATTGATGGGATTGAAGGCCGATAAATCGCAGGGCCTGATAGTCTGCATCCCAGAGTTCTTAAGGAAGTGGCCCTAGAAATAATGGATGTATTGGTGATCATTTTCCAACAGTTTATCGACTCTGGATCAGTTCCTATGGACTGGAGGGTAGCTAATGTAACCCCACTTTTTAAAAAAGGAGGGAGAGAGAAAGCGGGTAATTATAGACCGGTTAGCCTGACATCGGTAGTGGGGAAAATGTTGGAATCAATTATTAAAGATGTAATAGCAGCACATTTGGAAAGCAGTGACAGAATCCAAGTCAGCATGGATTTATGAAAGGGAAATCATGCTTGACAAATCTACTAGAATTTTTTGAGGATGTAACTAGTAGAGTGGACAAGGGAGAACCAGTGGATGTGGTGTATTTGGACTTTCGAAAGGCTTTTGACAAGGTCCCACACAAGAGATTGGTGTGCAAAATTAAAACACATGGTATTGGGGGTAATGTACTGACGTGGATAGAGAACTGGTTGGCAGACAGGAAGCAGAGAGTCGGGATAAACGGTCCTTTTCAGAATGGCAGGCAGTGACTAGTGGAGTGCCGCAGGGTTCAGTGCTGGGACCCCAGCTATTTACAATATACATTAATGATTTAGACAAAGGAATTGAGTGAAATATCTCCAAGTTTGCAGATGACACTAAGCTGGGTGGCAGTGTGAGCTGTGAGGAGGATGCTAAGAGGCTGCAGGGTGACTTGGACAGGTTAGGTGAATGGGCAAATGCATGGCAGATGCAGTATAATGTGGATAAATGAGAGGTTATCCACTTTGGTGACAAAAACAGGAAGGTAGAATATTATCTGAATGGCGGCAGATTAGGAAAAGGGGAGGTGCAACGAGACCTGGGTGTCATGGTACATCAGTCATTGAAGGTTAGCATGCAGGTACAGCAGGCGGTGAAGAAGGCAAATGGTATGTTGGCCTTCATAGCGAGGGGATTTGAGTCCAGGAGCAGGGAGGTCTTACTGCAGTTGTACAGGGCCTTGGTGAGGCCTCACCCGGAATATTGTGTTCAGTTTTGGTCTCCTAATCTGAGGAAGGACATTCTTGCTATTAAGGGAGTGCAGCGAAGGTTCACCAGACTGATTCCCGGGATGGCAGGACTGACAGATGAAGAAAGACTGGATCGACTAGGCTTATATTCACTGGAGTTTAGAAGAATGAGAGGGGATCTCATAGAAACATATAAAATTCTGACGGGACTGGACAGGTTAGATGCAGGAAGAATGTTCCCGATGTTGGGGAAGTCCAGAACCAGGGGTCACAGTCTAAGGATAAGGGGTAGGCCATTTAGGACCGAGATGAGGAGAAACTTCTTCACTCAGAGAATTGTGAACCTGTGGAATTCTCTACCACAGAGAGTTGTTGATGCCAGTTCGTTAGATATATTCAAAAGGGAGTTAGGATGTGGCCCTTACGACTAAAGGGATCAAGGTGTATGGAGAGAAAGCAGGAATGGGGTACTGAGGGAATGATCAGCCATGATCTTATTGAATGGTGGTGCAGGCTCGAAGGGCCGAATGGCCGATTCCTGCTCCTACTTTCTATGTTTCTAACTCGAGGACCCCTACCTGCCCTCTCACATGGATGTAAAAGACCCCGTGGCCTTGATTGGAAGAAGGGCTGAATGGCCGACATGTGCTCCTAGTTGTTGAATGATTAGGTTGCTGGACTCTCGGGGAATCGAGGGATGAGGCAGGAAATTGGGAGTTGAGGTCGAAGATCAGCCGTGATCTCATTGTGACAGAGGCTGTCGTTATCGTATTGGACTGTTCAGCCACCGAAGGCTCGAGGGGCCGAATGGCGGCCTCCTAGTTCTTCTGTTCGAAGAGAGGTTCTCTCCCGTGTCCTGGGGCCAATATTTATCCCTCAGCCTACATCAGCTGTGTGTGGGAGCTTGCTGTGCGCATATTGGCTTGTCGCGTTTCCCACAATACAACAGGGACCATGCTCCAACACAGGTGCTGCGTTGGCCGTGAGGCACTTAGGAGGTGACGGGCGCTATGGTAATGCCAGTTCTCTCTCTCTGTGTCCCCTCAGATTGACGGCCCCCCCTGGGCGAGGTGGGTGAGTGGCGAGAGCGACAATGCCTCTCCCCCTGGCACTGCAGGCCCGACTGGCCAAGAGAGGCATTCTGAAACATGTGGAGCCAGGTAACTCCGGCCTCTCGTTCTCTCTCTCCGCCCCCCCCCCCCCCGTTCTCTCTCTCCGCCCCACCCCTCGTTCTCTCTCTCCGCCCCACCCCTCGTTCTCTCTCTCCGCCCCCCCCCCTCGTTCTCTCTCTCCGCCCCACCCCCATTCTCTCTCTCCGCCCTCCCCTCGTTCTCTCTCTCCGCCCCCCCCCTCGTTCTCTCTCTCCGCCCCCCCGTTCTCTCTCTCCGCCCCCCCCTCGTTCTCTCTCTCCGCCCCCTCGTTCTCTCTCTCCGCCCCCTCGTTCTCTCTCTCCGCCCCCCCCTCGTTCTCTCTCTCCGCCCCCCCCCTCGTTCTCTCTCTCCAGCCCGCCCTCGTTCTCTCTCTCCGCCCCCCTCTCGTTCTCTCTCTCCGCCCCCCTCGTTCTCTCTCTCCGCTCCCCCCTCGTTTTCTCTCTCCGCCCTCTCGTTCTCTCTCTCCGCCCCCCCCGTCGTTCTCTCTCTCCACCCCCCCTCTCGTTCTCTCTCTCCGCCCTCTCGTTCTCTCTCTCCGCCCCCCCCCTCGTTCTCTCTCTCCGCCCTCTCGTTCTCTCTCTCCGCCCCCCCCCGTTCTCTCTTTCCGCCCCACCCCTCGTTCTCTCTCTCCGCCCCCTCATTCTCTCTCTCCGCCCCCCCTCGTTCTCTCTCTCCGCCCCCCCCCCCTCGTTCTCTCTCTCCGCCCCCCCCTCGTTCTCTCTCTCCGCCCCCCCCTCGTTCTCTCTCTCCGCCCCCCCCCCTCGTTCTCTCTCTCCGCCCCCCCCCTCGTTCTCTCTCTCCGCCCCCCCCTCGTTCTCTCTCTCCGTCCCCCCTCGTTCTCTCTCTCCGTCCCCCCTCGTTCTCTCTCTCCGTCCCCCCTCGTTCTCCCTCTCCGCCCCCCTCCTTCTCTCTCTCCGCCCCCCCCTCTCTCCGCCCCCCCCTCGTTCTCTCTCTCCGCCCCCCTCGTTCTCTCTCTCCGCTCCCCACTCGTTCTCTCTCTCCGCTCCCCACTCGTTCTCTCCGTCTCCCTCGTTCTCTCTCTCCGCCCCCCTCGTTCTCTCTCTCCGCCCCTCTCGTTCTCTCTCTCCGCCCCCCTCGTTCTCTCTCTCCGCCCCCCTCGTTCTCTCTCTCCGCCCCCCTCGTTCTCTCTCTCCGCCCCCCTCGTTCTCTCTCTCCGCCCCCCTCGTTCTCTCTCTCCGCCGCCCCCTCTCTCCGCCCCCCCCTCGTTCTCTCTCTCCGCCCCCCTCGTTCTCTCTCTCCGCCCCCCTTGTTCTCTCTCTCCGCTCCCCACTCGTTCTCTCCGTCTCCCTCGTTCTCTCTCTCCGCCCCTCTCGTTCTCTCTCTCCGCCCCCCCCCCCGTTCTCTCTCTCCGCCCCCCCCTCGTTCTCTCTCTCCGTCCCCCCTCGTTCTCTCTCTCCGTCCCCCTCGTTCTCTCTCTCCGTCCCCCCTCGTTCTCCCTCTCCGCCCCCCTCCTTCTCTCTCTCTCCGCCCCCCCCTCTCTCCGCCCCCCCCTCGTTCTCTCTCTCCGCCCCCCTCGTTCTCTCTCTCCGCTCCCCACTCGTTCTCTCTCTCCGCTCCCCACTCGTTCTCTCCGTCTCCCTCGTTCTCTCTCTCCGCCCCCCTCGTTCTCTCTCTCCGCTCCCCACTCGTTCTCTCCGCCCCCCTCGTTCTCTCTCTCCGCCCCCCTCGTTCTCTCTCTCCGCCCCCTCGTTCTCTCTCTCCGCCCCCCTCGTTCTCTCTCTCCGCCCCCCCTCGTTCTCTCTCTCCGCTCCCCACTCGTTCTCTCCGTCTCCATCGTTCTCTCTCTCCGCCCCCCCTCGTTCTCTCTCTCCGCCCCCCCTCGTTCTCTCTCTCCGCCCCCCCTCGTTCTCTCTCTCCGCCCCCCCCCCCCGTTCTCTCTCTCCGCCCCCCTCGTTCTCTCTCTCCGCTCCCCACTCGTTCTCTCCGTCTCCCTCGTTCTCTCTCTCCGCCCCCCTCGTTCTCTCCGCCCCTCTCGTTCTCTCTCTCCGCCCCCCCGTTCTCTCTCTCCGCCCCCCTCGTTCTCTCTCTCCGCCCCCCTCGTTCTCTCTCTCCGCCCCCCTCGTTCTCTCTCTCCGCCCCCCTCGTTCTCTCTCTCCGCCCCCCTCGTTCTCTCTCTCCGCCCCCCTCGTTCTCTCTCTCCGCTCCCCCCTCGTTTTCTCTCTCCGCCCTCTCGTTCTCTCTCTCCGCCCCCCCCGTCGTTCTCTCTCTCCACCCCCCCTCTCGTTCTCTCTCTCCGCCCTCTCGTTCTCTCTCTCCGCCCCCCCCCTCGTTCTCTCTCTCCGCCCTCTCGTTCTCTCTCTCCGCCCCCCCCCGTTCTCTCTTTCCGCCCCACCCCTCGTTCTCTCTCTCCGCCCCCTCATTCTCTCTCTCCGCCCCCCCCTCGTTCTCTCTCTCCGCCCCCCCCTCGTTCTCTCTCTCCGCCCCCCCCCGTTCTCTCTCTCCGCCCCCCCCTCGTTCTCTCTCTCCGCCCCCCCCCTCGTTCTCTCTCTCCGCCCCCCCCTCGTTCTCTCTCTCCGTCCCCCCTCGTTCTCTCTCTCCGTCCCCCCTCGTTCTCTCTCTCCGTCCCCCCTCGTTCTCCCTCTCCGCCCCCCTCCTTCTCTCTCTCCGCCCCCCCCTCTCTCCGCCCCCCCCTCGTTCTCTCTCTCCGCCCCCCTCGTTCTCTCTCTCCGCCCCCCTCGTTCTCTCTCTCCGCCCCCCTCGTTCTCTCTCTCCGCTCCCCACTCGTTCTCTCTCTCCGCTCCCCACTCGTTCTCTCCGTCTCCCTCGTTCTCTCTCTCCGCCCCCCTCGTTCTCTCTCTCCGCCCCTCTCGTTCTCTCTCTCTGCCCCCCCGTTCTCTCTCTCCGCCCCCCTCGTTCTCTCTCTCCGCCCCCCTCGTTCTCTCTCTCCGCCCCCCCTCTCTCCGCCCCCCCCTCGTTCTCTCTCTCCGCCCCCCTCGTTCTCTCTCTCCGCCCCCCTTGTTCTCTCTCTCCGCTCCCCACTCGTTCTCTCCGTCTCCCTCGTTCTCTCTCTCCGCCCCTCTCGTTCTCTCTCTCCGCCCCCCCCCGTTCTCTCTCTCCGCCCCCCCCTCGTTCTCCCTCTCCGTCCCCCCTCGTTCTCTCTCTCCGTCCCCCTCGTTCTCTCTCTCCGTCCCCCCTCGTTCTCCCTCTCCGCCCCCCTCCTTCTCTCTCTCCGCCCCCCCCTCTCTCCGCCCCCCCCTCGTTCTCTCTCTCCGCCCCCCTCGTTCTCTCTCTCCGCTCCCCACTCGTTCTCTCTCTCCGCTCCCCACTCGTTCTCTCCGTCTCCCTCGTTCTCTCTCTCCGCCCCCCTCGTTCTCTCTCTCCGCTCCCCACTCGTTCTCTCCGCCCCCCTCGTTCTCTCTCTCCGCCCCCCTCGTTCTCTCTCTCCGCCCCCCTCGTTCTCTCTCTCCGCCCCCCTCGTTCTCTCTCTCCGCCCCCCTCGTTCTCTCTCTCCGCCCCCCTCGTTCTCTCTCTCCGCCCCCCTCGTTCTCTCTCTCCGCCCCCCCTCGTTCTCTCTCTCCGCCCCCCCCCCGTTCTCTCTCTCCGCCCCCCTCGTTCTCTCTCTCCGCTCCCCACTCGTTCTCTCCGTCTCCATCGTTCTCTCTCTCCGCCCCCCTCGTTCTCTCTCTCCGCCCCCCCTCGTTCTCTCTCTCCGCCCCCCCTCGTTCTCTCTCTCCGCCCCCCCCCCCGTTCTCTCTCTCCGCCCCCCTCGTTCTCTCTCTCCGCTCCCCACTCGTTCTCTCCGTCTCCCTCGTTCTCTCTCTCCGCCCCCCTCGTTCTCTCTCTCCGCCCCTCTCGTTCTCTCTCTCCGCCCCCCCGTTCTCTCTCTCCGCCCCCCTCGTTCTCTCTCTCCGCCCCCCTCGTTCTCTCTCTCCCCCCCCCTCGCTCTCTCTCCCCCCCCCTCGCTCGCTCTCTTCCCCCCCTCGCTCTCTCTCTCTCCCCCGCTCGCTCGCTCTCTCTCCCCCCTTGCTCGCTCTCTCCCCCCCCTCGCTCGCTCTCTCCCCCCCTCGCTCGCTCTCTCCCCCCCTCGCTCTCTCTCTCTCCCCCCCTCGCTCGCTCTCTCCCCCCCCCTCGCTCGCTCTCTCCCCCCCTCGCTCTCTCTCTCTCCCCCCCCTCGCTCGCTCTCTCTCTCCCCCCCCTCGCTCTCTCTCCCCCGCTCGCTCGCTCTCTCTCCCCCCCCTCGCTCGCTCTCTCTCCCCCCCCCTCGCTCTCTCTCCCCCGCTCGCTCGCTCTCTCTCTCCCCCCTCGCTCTCTCTCCCCCCCTCGCTCGCTCTCTCTCTCCCCCCTCGCTCTCTCTCCCCGCTCGCTCGCTCTCTCTCCCCCCCCTCGCTCGCTCTCTCTCTCCCCCCTCGCTCTCTCTCCCCGCTCGCTCGCTCTCTCTCCCCCGCTCGCTCGCTCTCTCTCCCCCCCTCGCTCGCTCTCTCTCCCCCCCCTCGCTCGCTCTCTCTCTCCCCCCTCGCTCTCTCTCCCCCGCTCGCTCGCTCTCTCTCCCCCCTCGCTCGCTCTCTCTCTCCCCCCTCATTCTCTCTCCCCCGCTCGCTCGCTCTCTCTCCCCCCGCTCGCTCGCTCTCTCTCCCCCCCTCGCTCGCTCTCGCTCTCTCCCCCTCGCTCTCTCTGCCCCCCCCTCGCTCGCTCTCTCCCCCCCTCGCTCGCTCTCTCTCCCCCCCCTCGCTCGCTCTCTCTCCCCCCCCTCGCTCTCGCTCTCTCCCCCCTCGCTCTCTCTCCCCCCCCCTCGCTCGCTCTCGCTCTCTCCCCCCTCGCTCGCTCTCTCCCCCCTCGCTCGCTCTCGCTCTCTCCCCCCTCGCTCTCTCTCCCCCCCCCTCGCTCGCTCTCTCTCCCCCCCCCTCGCTCTCGCTCTCTCCCCCTCGCTCGCTCTCGCTCTCTCCCCCTCGCTCGCTCTCGCTCTCTCCCCCTCGCTCGCTCTCTCTCCCCCCTCGCTCGCTCTCGCTCTCTCCCCCTCGCTCGCTCTCTCTCCCCCCCTCGCTCTCTCCCCCCCCCTCGCTCGCTCTCGCTCTCTCCCCCTCGCTCTCCCTCCCCCCCTCGCTCTCGCTCTCTCCCCCCTCGCTCTCTCTCCCCCCCTCGCTCGCTCTCTCTCCCCCCTCGCTCGCTCTCTCTCCCCCCCTCGCTCGCTCTCTCTCCCCCCCTCCTCGCTCTCTCTCCCCCCCCCTCGCTCTCGCTCTCTCCCCCCCTCGCTCGCTCTCTCCCCCCCCCTCGCTCTCTCTCCCCCCCTCCTCGCTCTCTCTCCCCCCCTCGCTCGCTCTCTCCCCCCCCCCTCGCTCTCGCTCTCTCTCCCCCCCTCGCTCTCTCTCTCTCCCCCCCTCCTCGCTCTCTCTCCCCCCCCCTCGCTCTCGCTCTCTCCCCCCTCGCTCGCTCTCTCCCCCCCCTCGCTCTCGCTCTCTCTCCCCCCTCCTCGCTCTCTCTCCCCCCCTCGCTCGCTCTCTCCCCCCCCTCGCTCTCGCTCTCTCCCCCCCCTCGCTCTCGCTCTCTCTCCCCCCCTCCTCGCTCTCTCTCCCCCCCTCGCTCGCTCTCCCTCCTCCCCCTCGCTCGCTCTCTCTCCCCCCCCTCGCTCGCTCTCTCTCCTCCCCCTCGCTCGCTCTCTCTCCCCCCCTCGCTCGCTCTCTCTCCTCCCCCTCGCTCTCGCTCTCTCTCCCCCCCTCGCTCTCTCTCTCTCCCCCCTCGCTCGCTCTCTCCCCCCCCTCGCTCGCTCTCGCTCTCTCCCCCCCTCGCTCGCTCTCTCCCCCCCTCGCTCGCTCTCTCTCCCCCCCTCGCTCTCTCTCCCCCCCTCGCTCTCTCTCTCCCCCCCTCGCTCGCTCTCTCCCCCCCTCGCTCTCTCTCTCTCCCCCCCTCGCTCGCTCTCGCTCTCTCCCCCCCTCGCTCTCTCTCTCCCCCCCTCGCTCGCTCTCTCTCCTCCCCCTCGCTCGCTCTCTCTCCCCCCCTCCTCGCTCTCTCTCCCCCCCTCGCTCTCTCTCTCTCCCCCCCTCGCTCGCTCTCTCTCCCCCCCTCGCTCGCTCTCTCTCCCCCCTCGCTCGCTCTCTCTCCCCCCCTCGCTCTCTCTCTCTCCCCCCCTCGCTCGCTCTCTCTCCCCCCCTCGCTCGCTCTCGCTCTCTCTCCCCCCTCGCTCGCTCTCTCTCTCCCCCCCTCGCTCGCTCTCTCTCCCCCCCTCGCTCGCTCGCTCTCTCTCCCCCCCTCGCTCGCTCACTCCCCCCCTCGCTCGCTCTCTCTCCCCCCCTCGCTCGCTCTCTCTCCCCCCCTCGCTCGCTCTCTCTCCCCCCCTCGCTCGCTCTCTCTCCCCCCCTCGCTCGCTCTCTCCCCCCCCCTCGCTCGCTCTCTCCCCCCCCCTCGCTCGCTCTCTCTCCCCCCCTCGCTCGCTCTCTCTCCCCCCCTCGCTCGCTCTCTCTCCCCCCCTCGCTCGCTCTCTCTCCCCCCTCGCTCGCTCTCTCTCCCCCCCTCGCTCGCTCTCTCTCCCCCCCTCGCTCGCTCTCTCCCCCCCCCTCGCTCTCTCTCTCTCCCCCCCTCGCTCGCTCTCTCTCCCCCCCTCGCTCGCTCTCTCTCCCCCCCTCGCTCGCTCTCTCTCCCCCCCTCGCTCGCTCTCTCTCTCCCCCCTCGCTCGCTCTCTCTCTCCCCCCCCCTCGCTCTCTCTCTCCCCCCCCCCTCGCTCGCTCTCTCTCCCCCCCTCGCTCGCTCTCTCTCCCCCCCTCGCTCGCTCTCTCTCCCCCCCTCGCTCGCTCTCTCCCCCCCCCTCGCTTGCTCTCTCTCTCCCCCCCTCGCTCGCTCTCTCCCCCCCCCTCGCTCGCTCTCTCCCCCCCTCGCTCGCTCTCTCTCTCCCCCCCTCGCTCGCTCTCTCTCTCTCCCCCCCTCGCTCGCTCTCTCTCCCCCCTCGCTCGCTCTCTCTCCCCCCCTCGCTCGCTCTCTCTCCCCCCCTCGCTCGCTCTCTCCCCCCCTCGCTCGCTCTCTCTCTCCCCCCCTCGCTCGCTCTCTCTCCCCCCCCCTCGCTCTCTCTCTCTCCCCCCCCCTCGCTCTCTCTCTCTCCCCCCTCGCTCGCTCTCTCCCCCCCCCTCGCTCTCTCTCTCTCCCCCCGCTCGCTCTCTCTCTCCCCCCTCGCTCACTCTCTCACTCCCCCCGTCGCTCGCTCTCTCTCCCCCCCCTCGCTCGCTCTCTTCCCCCCCTCGCTCGCTCTCTCTCCCCCCCTCGCTCGCTCTCTCTCCCCCCCCTCGCTCGCTCTCTCTCCCCCCCCTCGCTCGCTCTCTCTCCCCCCCTCGCTCGCTCTCTCTCCCCCCCTCGCTCGCTCTCTCTCCCCCCCTCGCTCGCTCTCTCTCCCCCCCTCGCTCGCTCTCTCTCCCCCCCTCGCTCGCTCTCTCTCCCGCCCCGCTCGCTCTCTCCCCCCCCCCCTCGCTCGCTCCCCCCCCCCTCGCTCGCTCGCTCTCTCTCCCCCTCCCCCCCCCTTGCTCGCTCGCTCTCTCTCCCCCTCCCCCCCCCCCCCCTCGCTCGCTCTCTCTCCCCCCCCTCGCTCGCTCTCTCCCCCCCTCGCTCGCTCTCTCCCCCCCTCGCTCGCTCTCTCCCCCCCTCGCTGTCTCTCTCCCCCCCCTCGCTCGCTCTCTCCCCTCCTCGCTCGCTCTCTCTCCCCCCCCTCGCTGTCTCTCCCCCCCCTCGCTCGCTCTCTCCCCCCCTCGCTCGCTCTCTCCCCCCCTCGCTCGCTCTCTCCCCCCCTCGCTCGCTCTCTCCCCTCCTCGCTCGCTCTCTCTCCCCCCCCTCGCTCGCTCTCTCCCCCCTCGCTCGCTCTCTCCCCCCCTCGCTCGCTCTCTCCCCTCCTCGCTCGCTCTCTCTCCCCCCCCTCGCTCTCTCTCCCCCCCCTTGCTCCCCCCCCCCCTCGCTCGCTCTCTCTCTCCCCCCCCCTCGCTCGCTCTCTCTCCCCCCCTTGCTCCCCCCCCCCCTCGCTTGCTCTCTCTCCCTCCCTCCCTCCCTCGCTCACTCACTCTCTCCCCCACCCTCTCTCCCCCCCTCGCTCGCTCTCTCTCCCCCCCCTCGCTCGCTCTCTCTCTCCCCCCCCCCTCCCTCGCTCCCTCTCCCCCCCCTCGCTCCCCCTCCCTTCCTCCCTCGCTCGCTCACTCTCTCTCCCTCCGGCCCACAGAGACGGACGAGGAGATTATCGCCGAGGATTATGATGATGATCACATCGATTACGAAGCCACGCGGTTGGAGAACCTGCCTCCCAACTGGTACAAAGTCTTTGAGCCCAGCAGGTTGGTGTCAGCCAGTGACTTCCCGTGTTTCCCCACTCTTTCCCCTTCTCTCTCTCCCTTGCTCCGTCTCTCCCTCTAACTTTTACGACCTTCTGTTTCTGGCCCGCAGTGTTCCCTGGCCATCCTGGGCGGGGTCTCAGTTAATGGTGAGCAGGTTGTGGCAATTGGGGAATAGGAAAGGGTGTAATAACCGAAGGAGTTGTGTACAGCCCCGACAACTGGGAGAAAGTAGCAGACTATATAAATGCGGAGATCAGTGAACCTAGCAAAAGCAGGGTGGTGACAGAACCAGAGAAATTTACAGCGCGGGAGGAGGCCATTTCGGCCCATCGTGTCCTCGCCGGCCGACCAAGAGCTACCCGGCCTAATCCCACTTTCCCACTCTGGGTCCGTAGCCCTGTAGGTTACGGCACTTCAAGCTGCACATCCAAATGTGGTGAGGGTTTCTGCCTCTACCGCCCTTTCAGGCCGTGAGTTCCACCCCAGACCCCCA
>NW_027250918.1:15000-43493 GCF_044704955.1 Pristiophorus japonicus | reverse complement strand
GAGGGAGGGGGGGGGAGAGAGAGAGGGGAGGGGGGGGAGAGAGGGAGGGGGGGGGAGAGAGAGAGGGAGGGGGGGGAGAGAGGGGAGGAGGGGGGGGGCGAGAGAGGGGGGGGGGGGAGGGGGGAAGAGAGAAATTGATCAGGACGCAGAGTGACGACACATACACCAAGATAACTGGACGAGGGAGACACATCCTGTCCCTCGGTCCCTCCCCAACTCTTAACCCTTTCATCTCTCTGCACTGCCCCACTCTCGCCCTCCCTCCCCCACTCCCTTTTCGCTCCCACCCCTCCCTCTCTCCCTGCCCTCCCCCCCCCCCCCCCCTGCTCTCTCCCCTCCCCCCCCTCCCCGGTTTACCGGGGGGGGGCAGTGGGTGAGGAGGTTCCAGCGATCCGTCCGCTCGGTTCCCCCCCGCCCCGATCCGTCGCCCCCACCCTCGACACGGGGTGTGCCAGGCCTCACCTGTACTGTCCCGCTCTGTCCCGGTAAATGACGGGTGATGATGGGACGCTCCTGCGCTGTGTCCCAGACATACTCCTCTGTAACATCCTGCGGGGGGGAGAGGGAGAGAGAGAGAGAGGGAGAGAGAGAGAGAGAGAGAGTGATGAACAGGGAATCAGACCAAAAGACTTGCATTTCCACAACGTACTTTCACCAACTCACCACGTCCTGAAACGCTTTCAATGACGCACTTTCCCTGAACTGTCGTCACTGTTGTAACGTAGGAAAGGCGGTCTCCAATGACCAGATCCTCTGTTGTAGTGATGTTGGTCGAGGGATAAATATCGGCCCCAGGACACCGGGGAGAACTCCCCCTGCTCTTCTTCCAATAGTGACCCTGGGATCTTTTACATCCACCCGAGAGGGCAGACGGGGGCCTCGGGTTTAACGTCTCATCCCGAAACATGGCATTTCTGACAGTGCGGGGCTCCCTCAGTACTGCCCCTCCGACAGTGCGGGGCTCCCTCAGTACTGCCCCTCCGACAGTGCGGCGCTCCCTCAGTACCGCCCCTCCGACAGTGCGGGGCTCCCTCAGTACCGCCCCTCCGACAGTGCGGGGCTCCCTCAGTACTGCCCCTCCGACAGTGCGGGGCTCCCTCAGTACCGCCCCTCCGACAGTGCGGGGCTCCCTCAGTACCGCCCCTCCGACAGTGCGGGGCTCCCTCAGTACCGCCCCTCCGACAGTGCGGGGCTCCCTCAGTACTGACCCTCCGACAGTGCGGCGCTCCCTCAGTACTGCCCCTCCGACAGTGCGGCACTCCCTCAGTACCGCCCCTCCGACAGTGCGGGGCTCCCTCAGTACCGCCCCTCCGACAGTGCGGGGCTCCCTCAGTACTGCCCCTCCGACAGTGCGGGGCTCCCTCAGTACCGCCCCTCCGACAGTGCGGCGCTCCCTCAGTACTGCCCCTCCGACAGTGCGGGGCTCCCTCAGTACCGCCCCTCCGACAGTGCGGGGCTCCCTCAGTACCGCCCCTCCGACAGTGCGACGCTCCCTCAGTACTGACCCTCCGACAGTGCGACGCTCCCTCAGTACTGACCCTCTGACAGTGCGGCGCTCCCTCAGTATTGCCCCTCCGACAGCACAGTACTGGCCTCGGGGGGAGTGTCACTCCTGGATTACGAGGCTCGAGTCTCAGGAGCGGGGGCTCAGACCCACGACCTTGTGACTCAGTATCGAGAGGGTGACCCCCTCTGGCCCACGGTTGATGAGAAAAATTGGGCAGGGAGAGAGAGGCTTAGGTTTCTGACCAGAAACAACCTTAAAGTTACAGCTTTTTGGTGTGTTTGTATTTAGCCTGGGCTGTGGGTGACTGGGCATTTGCCGATCTTTTGGGGTGGGACAGGAGTCAGGTGTAGGCCCAGTCCAAGCCGGAGTGACAGGTTCCCTGCCCCGAAATCTCAGTCGCCCAGTTGGGTTTCTGCTCATGTATCCCCAGATTTGATCAAATATTAATTTAAGAACATAAGATCACCTCTCATTCTTCTGAATTCCAATGAGTAGAGGCCCAACCTCCTCAACCTTTCCTCATAAGTCAACCCCCTCATCCCCAGAATCAACCAAGTGAACCTTCTCTGAACTGCCTCCAAAGCAAGTATATCCTTTCGTAAATATGGAAACCAAAACTGCACGCAGTATTCCAGGTGTGGCCTCACCAATACCCTGTATAACTGGAGCAAGACTTCCCTGCTTTTATACTCCATCCCCTTTGCAATAAAGGCCAAGATACCATTGGCCTTCCTGATCACTTGCTGTACCTGCATGGACCATATACAATAGACACCTCAAGTCGCTGGAGAAATACCACCAATGAAATCTCCGCAAGATCCTGCAAATCCCTTGGGAGGACAGACGCACCAACGTTAGCGTCCTCGACCAGGCCAACATCCCCAGCTTCGAAGCACTGACCACACTCGACCAGCTCCGCTGGGCAGGGCCACATTGTCCGCATGTCCCCCAGACACGAGGCTCCCAAAGCAAGCGCTCTACTCGGAACTCCTTCACGGCAAACGAGCCCCAGGTGGGCAGAGGAAACGTTACAAGGGACCACCCTCAAAGCCTCCCTGATAAAGTGCGACATCCCCACCGACACCTGGGAGTCCCCGGGCCCAAAGACCAGTCCGCCCTAAGTGGAGGAAGTACATCCGGGAGGGCGCTGAGCACCTCGAGTCTCGTCGCCGAGAGCGTGCAGAAACCAAGCGCAGGCAGCGGAAGGAGCGTGCGGCAAACCAGTCCCACCCTCCCCTTCCCTCAACCACTGTCTGTCCCACCTGTGACAGGGACTGTGGCTCCCGTATTGGACTGTTCAGCCACGTGAGGCCTCGTGTTAAGAGTGGAAGCAAGTCTTCCTCGATTCCGAGGGACTGCCTGTGATGATGATGATGTGCCTGCATACTAACTTTTTGTGTTTCACGCACAAGGACCCCCAGGTCCCTCTGTACTGCAGCAACTTTGCAATCTTTCTCCATTTAAATTATAAATTTGCTTTTCTATTATTTCTGCCCAAGTGGATAACCTGACACTTTGCGATTCACTGACCCGACAAGCTTTCCGTTAAATCATGCCCAGGAGTCACTTGGGAAGACCAAACCCATTGCCTGGAGTGCCCCCCCCCCCCCCCACTACGGCTGAACCATGTGGGAGAGCGCACGCCCGCATTTCTGTAGCCCTTTGCGTTGACACGGTCCTGAGATAGAGAAAGGGTTAAAAGTTGAAAGATTAAAATTTGGATTAAAACAGGCTGCTCGATGATAAGGTGCCATTTAGCCATTGAAATGAGTGGCTAGTCATTGATCTGTATGTTGAGTGTTTGCGTGAAACTTATTACTGTGTGAATATTAATCTGAGTTGTGAATAATAATTCATGATTGTCTGTACTTGAGTGTACCTTGTTATTATGCAAATAATAATCCGATGACATCGTCTGTATGTTAAACGATCTGGTTTGTGGAGAGTAGTTCAGAAAGCAGTTCGGCGTCAATTTATAGTCGACATTGTCTGCATGTTAATTGTATGTACTATGCAAGGAAACGTGTTCAAAAGCTTTTTTGGTATAAAGATGAGAGCTTGAGACACACACATTCGACACTGGAATCTCAGAAGGTGTGTGTGTCATAGAAACATGGAACATGGGTGCAGGAGTAGGCCATTCGGCCCTTCCAGCCTGCACCACCATTCAATATGATCATGGCTGATCATTCCCTCAGTACCCCTTTCCTGCTTTCTCTCCATACCCCTTGATCACTTTAGCCGCAAGGGCCACATCTAACTCCCTTTTGAATAAATCCAATGAACTGGCCTCAACAACTCTCTGTGGTAGAGAATTCCACAGGTTCACAATTCTCTGAGTGAAGAAGTTTCTCCTCATCTCGGTCCTAAATGGCTTACCCCTTATCCTTAGACTGTGTCCCCTGGTTCTGGACTTCCCCAGCATCGGGAACATTCTTCCTGCATCTAACCTGTCCAATCCCGTCAGAATTTTATTTGTTTCTATGAGATCCCCTCTCATTCTTCTAAATTCCAGTGAATACAGGCCCAGTTGATCCAGTCTCTCCTCATATGTCAGCCCAGCCATCCCGGGAATCAGTCTGGTGAACCTTCGCTGCACTCCCTCAATAGCAAGAAAGTCCTTCCTCAGATTAGGAGACCAAAACTGAACACAATATTCCAGGTGAGGCCTCACCAAGGCCCTGTGCAACTGCAGTAAGACCTCCCTGCTCCTATACTCAAATCCTCTCGCTATGAAGGCCAACATACCATTTGCCTTCTTCACCGCCTGCTGTACCTGCATGGCCAACCTTCAATGACTGATGTACCATGACACCCAGGTCTCGTTGCACCTCCCCTTTTCCTAATCTGCCGCCATTCAGATAATATTCTGACTTCCTGTTTTTGCCACCAAAGTGGATAACCTCACATTTATCCACATTATACTGCATCTGCCCACTCACCTAACCTGTCCAAGTCACCCTGCAGCCTCTTAGCATCAACTGGAAGAGCTGGCGTTGTGAAGTGTCCTTCATACTGGCTTTGTGTAGTATCAGTGTCTGAAGATAAGACCCGACCCTGCCATTTACTATAAATGAGCGTGTGTGTAATTCCACGTTTAAAGCAACGGAGTCAAACAAGCCAGACAGCTGTACAACAAACCACACGAGTCGCAGTCGCCCGCTGTCCGACTCGAGACTGAGCGGAGTGCCGATCGCCCCAGCCCGTTGCTGATACGCAGACGATCGCGCGCCTTTCCCCACCATACCTGACGGGACTCGCGAAGGAGCTGCGGCGGCCCCTGGCGTGGTAATAGATCTCGGCCGGCAGCAGAGTCCAGCCGCTGCCCCGGCCAACGTTCCGCCCGTCCACCCAGGTGTCCAGACGGGGAGACGACCGTTCGTCGTGGAGCAGACCCGCCGTCTGGGGGTCCTCGTCTGGGATAGAGGCGGAGAGAAGGAAAGCAGACACGATAATCAACGGGGTTAGATACAGAGTAAAGTTCCCTCTACACTGTCCCATCAAACACTCCCAGGGCAGGTACAGCACGGGGTTAGATACAGAGTAAAGCTCCCTCTACACTGTCCCATCAAACACTCCCAGGGCAGGTACAGCACGGGGTTAGATACAGAGTAAAGCTCCCTCTACACTGTCCCATCAAACACTCCCAGGACAGGTACTGGGGGTTAGATACAGAGTAAAGCTCCCTCTACACTGTCCCATCAAACACTCCCAGGGCAGGTACAGGGGGTTAGATACAGAGTAAAGCTCCCTCTACACTGTCCCATCAAACACTCCCAGGGCAGGTACAGGGGGTTAGATACAGAGTAAAGCTCCCTCTACACTGTCCCATCAAACACTCCCAGGGCAGGTACAGCACGCGGTTAGATACAGAGTAAAGCTCCCTCTACACTGTCCCATCAAACACTCCCAGGGCAGGTACAGGGGGTTAGATACAGAGTAAAGCTCCCTACATCTCTGTCACGTCAAAAAACACTCCCCCAGCACCCTGTGTCACTGACTGTATCTCTACTGATGTTAATCCAGCTCCCTCACACTGACACTCAGTAACCCCTCTCCCCCAGCGCCCTGTGTTACTGACTGTCTCTACTGATGTTAATCCAGCTCCCTCACACTGTCACTCAGTAACCCCTCTCCCCCAGCGCCCTGTGTTACTGACTGTATCTCTACTGATGTTAATCCAGCTCCCGCACACTGTCACTCAGTAACCCCTCTCCCCCAGCGCCCTGTGTTACTGACTGTCTCTACTGATGTTAATCCAGCTCCCTCTACTGATGTTAATCCAGCTCCCTCACACTGTCACTCAGTAACCCCTCTCCCCCAGCGCCCTGTGTTACTGACTGTATCTGTACTGATGTTAATCCAGCTCCCTCACACTGTCACTCAGTAACCCCTCTCCCCCAGAGCCCTGTGTCACTGACTGTATCTGTACTGATGTTAATCCAGCTCCCTCACACTGTCACTCAGTAACCCCTCTCCCCCAGAGCCCTGTGTCACTGACTGTATATCTACTGATGTTAATCCAGCTCCCTCACACTGTCACTCAGTAACCCCTCTCCCCCAGCACCGTGTTACTGACTGTATCTGTACTGATGTTAATCCAGCTCCCTCACACTGTCACTCAGTAACCCCTCTCCCCCAGCACCCTGTGTTACTGACTGTATCTGTACTGATGTTAATCCAGCTCCCTCACACTGTCACTCAGTAACCCCTCTCCCCCAGCACCCTGTGTCACTGACTGTATCTCCACTGATGTTAATCCAGCTCCCTCACACTGTCACTCAGTAACCCCTCTCCCCCAGCACCCTGTGTTACTGACTGTATCTGTACTGATGTTAATCCAGCTCCCTCACACTGTCACTCAGTAACCCCTCTCCCCCAGCACCCTGTGTTACTGACTGTATCTGTACTGATGTTAATCCAGCTCCCTCACACTGTCACTCAGTAACCCCTCTCCCCCAGCACCCTGTGTTACTGACTGTATCTGTACTGATGTTAATCCAGCTCCCTCACACTGTCACTCAGTAACCCCTCTCCCCCAGCGCCCTGTGTTACTGACTGTATCTCGACTGATGTTAATCCAGCTCCCTCACACTGTCACTCAGTAACCCCTCTCCCCCAGCGCCCTGTGTTACTGACTGTATCTGTACTGATGTTAATCCAGCTCCCTCACACTGTCACTCAGTAACCCCTCTCCCCCAGAGCCCTGTGTTACTGACTGTATCTGTACTGATGTTAATCCAGCTCCCTCACACTGTCACTCAGTAACCCCTCTCCCCCAGTGTTACGCCAGGGGAAGGGGGGGGGGGGCGTACACGCTGGTACCTCGGGGGAAGCCAGACGCTCGCTGGTTCACCATCGTCCCATCGTCTGTCAGCTGTCGTGGCGCGTAGTCGTACCCCCTCGCCCGCCGGGTCCGTTGCCCCTCCATCCGGGCCACTAGCACCCGATTACCATCTGCGATACGTTGCTGCAGCTCAAACCGTCGCTCCAACTCTCGCAGCCCCGGGTCCTGGGGGAGGGAGACAGTGTAACTCACTCCCGGGTATCTGTTATTCTATATATAAACCCCCCAAACCCCTCGATTAGATTCCAGCCTGTAACTCACTCCCGGGTATCTGTTATTCTATATATAAACCCCCCCGAACCCCTCGATTAGATTCCAGTCTGTAACTCACTCCCGGGTATCCGTTATTCTATATATAAACCCCCCCGAACCCCTCGATTAGATTCCAGTCTGTAACTCACTCCCGGGTATCTGTTATTCTATATATAAACCCCCCGAACCCCTCGATTAGATTCCAGCCTGTAACTCACTCCCGGGTATCCGTTATTCTATATATAAACCCCCCCCAAACCCCTCGATTAGATTCCAGCCTGTAACTCACTCCCGGGTATCCGTTATTCTATATATAAACCCCCCCGAACCCCTCGATTAGATTCCAGTCTGTAACTCACTCCCGGATATCTGTTATTCTATATATAAACCCCCCAAACCCCTCGATTAGATTCCAGCCTGTAACTCACTCCCGGGTATCTGTTATTCTATATATAAACCCCCCGAACCCCTCTATTAGATTCCAGCCTGTAACTCACTCCCGGGTATCTGTTATTCTATATATAAACCCCCCGAACCCCTCGATTAGATTCCAGCCTGTAACTCACTCCCGGGTATCTGTTATTCTATATATAAACCCCCCGAACCCCTCTATTAGATTCCAGCCTGTAACTCACTCTCAGGTATCCGTTATTCTATATATAAACCCCCCGAACCCTCGATTAGATTCCAGCCTGTAACTCACTCCCGGGTATCTGTTATTCTATATATAAACCCCCCGAACCCCTCGATTAGATTCCAGCCTGTAACTCACTCCCGGGTATCCGTTATTCTATATATAAACCCCCCGAACCCCTCGATTAGGCTGCGGCCTGTAACTCACTCCCGGGTATCTGTTATTCTATATATAAACCCCCCGAACCCCTCGATTAGATTCCAGCCTGTAACTCACTCCCGGGTATCTGTTATTCTATATATAAACCACCCCGAACCCCTCTATTAGATTCCAGCCTGGAACTCACTCTCGGCTGCCCGATAGTTACCTCTCCCGGTCTGGCGCTGGGATCCGATGCTCTGCTGGAGTTGACCACCCGCCGATCGACCAAGGGGGGAATCTCCCCAGGGTCAAGTGGGTACTCAGTGGGCAGCCTGCCGGTCAGCTCCTGCCGTGAGATAAATATGGGTGAACATGGCATTGGGATTGGAGCGACAAGGCAGGTCGAAGAGTCAAATAAAGTCGCAGAATCATCGAATGATACCGCACAGATGGAGGCCATTCAGCCCATCATGTCTGTGCCAGTTCTTTGAACATAAGAAATAGGAGCAGGAGTCGGCCATTCGGCCCCTCGAGCCTGCTCCGCCATTTAATACCATCATGGCTGATCCGATCATGGACTCAGCTCCACTTCCCTGCCCGACCCCTTATCCCCTTATCGGTTAAGAAACTGTCTATTTCTGTCTTAAATATATTCAATGAGACGATGCCCCCTAGTTCTAGTCTCCCCCACGAGGGGAACCATCCTCTCTGCATCCACCCTGTCGGGCCCCATCAGAATCTTGTATGTTTCAATAAGGTCGCCTCTCATTCTTCTGAACTCCAATGAGTCTCGGCCCAACCTGCTCAATTGACAGAGCGACCCAATCAGTCCCACACTCCCCCCCCCCCCCCACCACTCCCCCCCTGCCCTTTCCCCACAGCCTGGCAGATGTCCCCTTCCAGTATTTATCCAATTCCCGGTTTGAAAGTCACGATTGAATCTGCTCCGACCGAGCTTTCAGGCAGCGCGTTCCCGATCACAACAACTCACTGCGTAAACACATTCTTCCCCCATCTCCCCCTCTGGTTCCATCGCCGATTATCGTCAATCTGTGTCCCTCTGGTTACCCGCCCTCCTGCCCCCGGGGAACAGCTTCTCCCGATCCACTCGATCAAAACCCCTCGTCATTGTGAACACCTCGATTAAATCTCCCCTCAACCTTCTCTGCTCCAAGGAGAGAATTGGGCTCGGCTGTGAGGCACTTACTTGTCGAATAGTCTGCCTTGGCGGAGGTCAAGGTGTTGAGCTAGCGCCCAATGCCCACAGTACCTGTCCCACACCGTGTGAAATCTCCTTCAGAGGAGGCATGGGGAGAGCACCAACGGACACAGCGATCTCAACCACTTCCCATGTCCTCGGCCTGGATCAGTTGGACACCACTGACTGCTCTCTGCTGCAATAAACTGCATTTATATAGCGCCCGTAATGTAGTAAAATGTCCCAAGGCGACGCGCACAGGAGAGAAAATCAGACCCAATGTGACACCGAGCCCCAGAAGGAGATAATAGGGACAGGTGACCAAAAGCTGGGTCAGAGGTTGGTTTTAAGGAGCGTCTTAAAGGAGGAGAGAGAGGCGGAGAGGTTAAGGGAGGGAGTTCCAGAGCTTGGGGCCCAGGCAACAGAAGGCACGGCCACCGATGGTGGAGCGATTATAATCAGGGATGGTCAGGAGGGCAGAATTAGAGGAGTGCAGACATCTCGGGGGGTTGTGGGGCTGGAGATAACAGCGATCGGGAGGGGTTGTGGGGCTGGAGGAGATTACAGAGATAGGGAGGGGCTGGAGGGGGTGACAGAGATAGGGAGGGGTGTCGGGGCTGGAGGAGGTGACAGAGATAGGAAGGGGTGTAGGGGCTGGAGGAGGTTATAGAGATAGGGAGGGGTGTAGAGGCTGGAGGAGGTTACAGAGATAGGAAGGGGTGTAGGGGCTGGAGGAGGTTATAGAGATAGGGAGGGGTGTAGAGGCTGGAGGAGGTTACAGAGATAGGGAGGGGTGTAGGGGCTGGAGGAGGTTACAGAGATAGGGAGGGGTGTAGGGGCTCGAGGAGGTTACAAAGATAGGGAGGGGTGTAGGGGCTGGAGGAGGTTACAGAGATAGGGAGGGGTGTAGGGGCTGGAGGATGTTACAGAGATAGGGAGGGGTGTAGGGGCTGGAGGAGGTTACAGAGATAGGGAGGGGTGTAGGGGCTGGAGGAGGTTACAGAGATAGGGAGGGGTGTAGGGGCTGGAGGAGGTAACAGAGATAGGGAGGGGTGTAGGGGCTGGAGGAGGTTACAGAGATAGGGAGGGGTGTAGGGGCTGGAGGAGGTTACAGAGATAGGGAGGGGTGTAGGGGCTGGAGGAGGTTACAGAGATAGGGAGGGGCAAGGGCCATGGAGTGATTTATAAAGAAGGATGAGAATTTTGAAATTGAGGTGTTGCTTAACCAGGAGCCAAATGTAGGTCAATGAGCACAGGGGGTGATGGGTGAGTGGGACTAGGTGCGAGTTAGGACACGGGGCAGTGAGCACAGGGGGTGATGGGTGAGTGGGACTCGGTGCGAGTTAGGACACGGGGCAGTAAGCACAGGGGGTGATGGGTGAGTGGGACTCGGTGCGAGTTAGGACACGGGGCAGTGAGCACAGGGGGTGATGGGTGAGTGGGACTCGGTGCGAGTTAGGACACGGGGCAGTGAGCACAGGGGGTGATGGGTGAGCGGGACTCGGTGCGAGTTAGGACACAGGGCAGTGAGCACAGGGGGTGATGGGTGAGTGGGACTCGGTGCGAGTTAGGACACGGGGCAGTGAGCACAGAGGGTGATGGGTGAGTGAGACTCGGTGCGAGTTAGGACACGGGGCAGTGAGCACAGGGGGTGATGGGTGAGTGGGACTCGGTGCGAGTTAGGACACGGGTCAATGAGCACAGGGGGTGATGGGTGAGTGGGACTCGGTGCGAGTTAGGACACGGGGCAGTGAGCACAGGGGGTGATGGGTGAGCGGGACTCGGTGCGAGTTAGGACACGGGGTCAGTGAGCACAGGGGGTGATGGGTGAGTGGGCTCGGTGCGAGTTAGGACACGGGGCAATGAGCACAGGGGGTGATGGGTGAGTGGGACTCGGTGCGAGTTAGGACACGGGGCAGTGAGCACAGGGGGTGATGGGTGAGTGGGACTCGGTGCGAGTTAGGACACGGGGCAGTGAGCTCAGGGGGTGATGGGTGAGTGGGACTCGGTGCGAGTTAGGACACGGGGTCAGTGAGCACAGGGGGTGATGGGTGAGTGGGACTGGGTGCGAGTTAGGACACGGGGCAGTGAGCACAAGGGGTGATGGGTGAGTGGGACTCGGTGCGAGTTAGGACACGGGGCAGTGAGCACAGGGGGTGATGGGTGAGTGGGACTCGGTGCGAGTTAGGACACGGGGCACAGGGGATGATTGATGAGTGGGACTCGGTGCGAGTTAGGACACGGGGGACAGCCGAGTTTTGGGTCACCTCTAGTTTACGTCGGGTAGAATGTGGGAGGCCAGCCAGGAGTGCGTTGGAATAGTCAAGTCTGGAGGTAACAAAGGCAGGGATGAGGGTTTCAGCAACGGATGAGCTGAGGCAGGGGGCGGAGACGGGCGATGTTACGGAGGGGGAAATAGGCGGGTTTAGTTATGCTGGGGATATGTAGCCGGAAGCTAATTTCTGGGTCAGATATAACACCGAGATTGCGAACAGTCTGGTTCAGCCTCAGACAGGAGTTGGGGAGAGGGAGGGAGGGAGTCGGGGGCTGGGGGAACGGAGTTTGTGGCGGGGACCGAAAACAATGGCTTCGGTCTTCCCCGATATCCAACTGGAGAAAATGTCTGCTGACCCAGAACTGGACGTGGGACAAGCAGTCGGACAATTGAGAGAGCGTGGAGGGGTGGAGAGAAGTGGGGGAGGGGTGGAGAGAAGTGGGGGTGGGGTAGAGCTGGGTGTGTCAGCGTACATGTGGAAACTGAGGCTGTGTTTGCGGATGATGTCGCCAAAGGGCAGCGTGTAGATGGGAAATAGGAGGGGGCCAAGGACAGATCCTTGGGGGGGCACCAGAGGTAACGATGTGGGGGTGGGAAGAGAAGCTGTTGCAGGAGGTTCTCGGGCTACGATTCGATGGATAAGAATGGAACCAGGCGAGTGCAGTCCCACCCAGCTGGACGATGGAGGAGAGGTGTTGGAGGAGGGTGGAGTGGTTCCACTCCCGGGACGTCCCACTTACTGCTTCATGCAGACACAGCTCCTTCAGCTCAGCAATCTTCCACCTCAGGCTCTCCTCCAGCTCCAGCTGTTGTAGTGCCAGCTCCTTCCGTCTCTCCACCTTCATCCTCGCTGCCTTCGTGTAGCACTGTGATCCTGCACCATCAGAGACAACGTCAGCACACTGGGCTCGGGTCCAAGGGAGGAACAGCCCAAACCAATCCAACCTAGCCCAAACCAATCCAATCCAACTCAAACCCAGCCCAAACCAATCCAAACCCAAACCTGCCCAAACCAATCCAATCCAACTCAAACCCAGCCCAAACCAATCCAAACCCAAACCTGCCCAATCCAAACCCAGCCCAAACCAATCCAATCCAAACCCAGCCCAAACCAATCCAATCCAACTCAAACCCAGCCCAAACCAATCCAAACCCAAACCTGCCCAAACCAATCCAATCCAACCTAGCCCAAACCAATCCAATCCAACTCAAACCCAGCCCAAACCAATCCAATCCAAACCAGCCCAAACCAATCCAAACCCAAACCTGCCCAAACCAATCCAATCCAAACCAGCCCAAACCAATCCAATCCAAACCAGCCCAAACCAATCCAACTCAAACCCAGCCCAAACCAATCCAAACCCAAACCTGCCCAAACCAATCCAATCCAAACCCAGCCCAAACCAATCCAATCCAAACCAGCCCAAACCAATCCAACTCAAACCCAGCCCAAACCAATCCAAACCCAAACCTGCCCAAACCAATCCAATCCAAACCCAGCCCAAACCAATCCAATCCAAACCCAGCCCAAACCAATCCAATCCAAACCCAGCCCAAACCAATCCAATCCAAACCAGCCCAGCCCAAACCAATCCAAACCAACCCAGCCCAAACCAATCCAATCCAATCCAATCCAACCCAGCCCAAACCAATCCAATCCAAACCCAGCCCAAACCAATCTAAACCAGCCCAGCCCGAACCAATCCAATCCAAACCAGCCCAAACCAATCCAATCCAAACCAGCCCAAACCAATCCAATCCAAACCAACCCAGCCCAAACCAATCCAATCCAAACCAACCCAGCCCAAACCAATCCAATCCAACCCAGCCCATTCATAGAATCGTAGTAATTTACAGCACAGAAAGAGGCCATTTCGGCCCATCGTGTCCCTCACCGGCCGACCAAGAGCTACCCAGCCTCATCCCACGTTCCCGCTCTGGGTCCGTAGCCCTGTAGGTTACGGCACTTCAAGCTGCACATCCAAATGTGGTGAGGGTTTCTGCCTCTACCGCCCTTTCAGGCCGTGAGTTCCACCCCAGACCCCCACCACCCTCTGGGTGAAGACATTTCCCCTCAAATCCCCTCTAAACCTCCCCCACAATTACTTTCAATCTCTGCCCCCTGGTTGTTGACCCCTCTGCCAAGGGAAACAGGTCGGTCCTATCCACTCTATCCAGGCCCCTCCTCATTTTATACACCTCAATCAGGTCTCCCCTCAGCCTCCTCTGTTCCAAGGAAAACAACCCCAGCCTGTCCAATCTTTCCTCATCGCTAAAATTCTCCCGTCCCGGCAACATCCTGGTAAATCCCCTCTGCACCCTCTCCAGTGCCATCACATCCTTCCTGTAATGTAACTGGAGAAATACCACCAACGATGTCTCCGCAAGATCCTACAAATCCCCTGGGAGGACAGACGCACCAACGTTAGCGTCCTCGACCAGGCCAACATCCCCAGCATCGAAGCACTGACCACACTCGACCAGCTCCGCTGGGCAGGGCCACATTGTCCACATGCCCCGACACGAGACTCCCAAAGCAAGCGCTCTACTTGGAACTCCTTCACGGCAAGCGAGCCAAAGGTGGGCAGAGGAAACATTACAAGGGACCACCCTCAAAGCCTCCCCACCGACACCTGGGAGTCCCCGGCCAAAGACCAGTCCGCCCTAAGTGGAGGAAGTGCATCCGGGAGGGCGCTGAGCACCTCGAGTCTCGTCGCCGAGAGCGTGCAGAAACCAAGCGCAGGCAGCGGAAGGAGCGTGCGGCAAACCAGTCCCACCCTCCCCTTCCCTCAACCACTGTCTGTCCCACCTGTGACAGGGACTGTGGCTCCCGTATTGGACTGTTCAGCCACCTGAGGACTCGTGTTAAGAGTGGAAGCAAGTCTTCCTCGATTCCGAGGGACTGCCGATGATGATAATGATGATATAATGCGGTGACCAGACCTGCACACAGACCCGCACAGTATACCCCAGCCCATCTCTAAACCTACAGGACCCTCCTGTCCCACCAACGAGCGACAAACAGCCCAAGCTTGGTGCGAAGTCACCATTAATGGCAGGTTCCCCTCTCCCCCCCCCTGGTGCCCCGCCCTGTACCCAGGGGACTTGGCCCACCTCCCCATGGGTCACTCACCGGGAGAGCCAATGTTGCCGGTTGCCGTGGTTATCAGATGACCGTTGACCTCCATGCCACCTGTCAGAGGGCAACGGCGTCCTCCGTGCTGGCGAGAGAGAGGAGAGGCTTGTGTTTATTGGGTCAGAAAGGAAGGCCCACAGAAATAGGAGCAGGAGTCGGCCATTCGGCCCCTCGAGCCTGCTCCGCCATTTAATACGATCATGGCTAATCCGATCATGGACTCAGCTCCACTTCCCTGCCCGCCCCCTTATCGGTTAAGAAACTGTCTATCTCTGTCTTAAATTTATTCAATGTCCCGGCTTCCACAGCTCTCTGAGGCAGCGAATTCCACAGATTTACAACCCTCTGAGAGAAGAAATTCCTCCTCACCTCAGTTTTAAATGGGCGGCCCCTTATTCTAAGACCGTGCCCCCTAGTTCTAGTCTCCCCCATCAGTGGGAACATCCTCTCTGCATCCACCTTGTCGAGCCCCCTCATAATCTTATACGTTTCCATAAGATCACCTCTCATTCTTCTGAACTCCAATGAGTAGAGGCCTAACCTCCTCAACCTTTCCTCATAAGTCAACCCCCTCATCCCCGGAATCAACCGAGTGAACCTTCTCTGAACTCCAAAGTGTTATGTCTCGAATAAAGTAATGTGACTGAGTGCTGTAGACATGAGTCAGTGTGACCGTAGTCTCTGTATTCTAACTCCAGAGTGTTGGTACAGCATGGGAGGCCTGCTTGTATACGGTGCTCCCGAGGCATCCCAACACATACGCCCTCTGGTGGTGGCATGATACAGATTACCTAGGGTTACATACATAACATCACTCCCCCCCCCCACCCCCAAAGTCAATAGTACACTTATTTACAGGGTGAGACGATCTGGGGCTTTCCGCTCCCTTGTCGATCGTCTCGGTACAAACACAGGTGTGGGTGGGTTGGTTGCTTCTTCGCTGGGCTGCTGGGGATGATGAGTTCAGCTTTGTGGTTGGCCGTGATGTCGGTTGCCACTTGTGTGTGTGTCGGAGGGTCGAAGTTGGTGGTGTCCTCTTCAGGTTGCTCGTGGCTGTCTGTGAATCGCAGTTTGGTTTGGTCCAAATGCTTTCTGCAAGTTTGTCCATTTGCAAGTTTGACCGCAAACATCCTACTCCCTTCTTTGGCTACGACGTGCCAGCAAGCCATTTGGGATCATGTCCGTAGTTGAGTACAAATACAGGGTCATTGACTTCAATATCGCGTGACACGTTTGCGTGATCATGGTACGTGCTTTGTTGATGCCCCCTGCCCTCAACGTGATCATGGAGATCAGGGTGGACAAGAGAGAGCCTTGTTTTGAGCGTCCTTTTCATGAGCAGTTCGGCTGGGGGGAACCCCGGTGAGCGAGTGAGGTCTGGTGCGGTAGCTGAGCAGGACTCGGGACAGGCGGGTCTGCAGGGAGCCTTCCGACACGCGTTTCAAGCTTTGCTTGATGGTCTGGACTGCCCGTTCTGCCTGGCCGTTGGATGCGGGCTGGAACGGGGCAGATGTGACGTGCTTGATCCCGTTGCGGGTCATGAATTCCTTGAATTCAGCGCTGGTGAAGCACGGCCCATTGTCGCTGACAAGGACATCAGGCAGGCCGTGCGTGGCAAACATGGCTCGTAGGCTTTCGATGGTGGCAGTGGACGTGCTTACAGACATTATTACACACTCAATCCATTTTGAATAAGCATCCACAACAACCAAAAACATTTTGCCTAGAAATGGGCCCCGCATAGTCCACGTGGATCCTAGACCACGGTTTGGAGGGCCATGATCACAAACTTAGCGGTGTCTCTCTGGGTGCATTGCTCAGTTTAGAGTAAGTGTTGCATTGGCGCACGCAAGACTCCAAATCTGAGATGAAAGCTATAGCCAGGCCACCACATGGGATCTGGCTATAGCTTTCATCATTACTATGCCTGGGTGGCTATTGTGTAGGTCGCATATGAACGTTTCCCTGCCTTTCTTAGGCAAAACCACGCGATTGCCCCACAAAAGACAGTCCGCCTGTATGGACATTTCGTCTTTGCGCTGCTGGAACGGCTTGATCTCTTCATGCATCTCCGCTGGGACGCTGGACCAGTTCCCATGGAGGACACAGTTTTTTTTTTACAAGGGACAGTAAAGGATCCTGGCTGGTCCAGGTCCTGATCTGGCTGGCTGTAATAGGTGACTTTTCGTTTTCAAATGCATCCATCACCAAGAGCAAGTCGGCTGGCTGTGCCATTTCCACCCCGGTGGTGGGCAATGGTAGCCGACTGAGAGCATCAGCGCAGATCTCTGTGCCTGGCCTGTGGCGGATTACATAGCTATATGCAGACAGCGTGAGCGCCCATCTTTGGATGCGAGCAGAGGCATTGGTATTAATCCCTTTGCTCTCTGAGAACAGCGATATGAGCGGCTTATAGTCAGTTTCTAACTCGAACTTAAGCCCAAACAGATACTGGTGCATTTTCTTTCACCCTGTAAACGCATGCCCGAGCTTCTTTTTCAATCATGCTGTAGGCCCTTTCGGCCTTGGACACAGGCGACCGGTTGCAATGTTCCCGATTAGTTAGCCTGTTGTAACACACACCCGACCCCCTTACGAAGACGCACTGCAAGCTAGCACTAAACGTTTACATGGGGCGTGGAGAACAAGCAGTTTGCTGGAACATAACAGATTTCTGGCTTTCTCAAAAGCAGCCTCTTGTGATTTCCCCCTTACCCAGTCATCTCCCTTGTGTAGCAACACATGTAGAGGTTCTAGCAGGGTGCTTAACCCGGGGAGGAAATTACCCAAATAGTTGAGGAGTCCCAGGAATGACCGCAGCTCCGTCACGTTCTGTGGTCTCGGGGCGTTCTCGATGGCCTCCGTCTTGGCGTCGGTGGGTCTGATGCCGTCTGCCGCGATTCTTCTTCCGAAGAACTCGACCTCTGTCGCCAGGAAAACACACTTCGAGCGTTTCAACCCGAGTCCCACATGATCTAACCGACTTAGAACCTCTTCCAGGTTCTGCAAGTGTTCGATGGTGTCCCGACCTGTGATCAATATGTCGTCCTGGGAAACCACGGTGCGCGGAACCGACTTTAGCAGACTCTCCATGTTCCTTTGAAAAATAGCCGCGGCCGATCGAATCTATTGTAGATGAACAGACCTTTGTGCATGTTGATGCAGGTGAGGCCTTTCGAAGATTCCTCCAGCTCCTGAGTCATGTGGGCCGAGGTCAGGTCCAGCTTGGTGAACGTCTTTCCTCCAGCCAGGGTCGCAAATAGGTCGTCTGCCTTGGGTAGCGGGTACTGGTCCTGCAGCGAAAATTGGTTAATCGCTACGTTATAGTCCCCACAAATTCTGACCGTGCCATCGCCTTTGAGAACCGGAACAATTGGACTGGCCCACTCATTGAATTCCACCGGCGTGATGATGCCTTCTTGCTGCAGCCTGTCCCGCTCGATCTCCACTTATGGGTCGTGTACCGGGAACCAAGTGGACCTACACCTTCGCCCCCGAGAAACTTCCGATGCCTGGCTCAAACAACGACGGGAACCTGCTCAAAACCTGGGCACATGAGGCGTCGTCGACGGACGGAAGCGCTCGGATGTCATCCCAGGTCCAGCGGATTTTTCCCAGCCAGCTTCTGCCGAACAGTGTGGGGCCATCTCCTGGTACAATCCAGGTGGGAGTTCGTGCACCGCTCCATCATAGGAGACTTTTACTGCTGCGCTGCCAATAACAGGGATCAGCTCTTTGGTGTAAGTTCTTAGCTTGGTGTGAACGGGGCTCAGCTTGGGCCTGTGTGGCTTGTTGCACCACAGCCTGTCGAAGGCCTTTTTGCTCATGATAGACTGACTCGCACCTGTGTCCAGTTCCATGGATACTGGAATTCCGTCCAGTTCGACTTTTAACATGATCGGTGGACATTTCGTGGTGAAGGTGTGTACCCCGTACACTTCTGCCTCCTCGGTTCGAGTCTCTAGTTCAGCCTGATCCACCATGGACCGGTGTTCCTCTGCAACGTGGTGGTTTGCAGGGTTTGCAGCTCGTCTGCACACTCGCTGGAGGTGTCCCATTGTTCCACAGCCTTTGCATGCACAGTGTTTGAAGCGGCATTGATGGGCTCGATGATCACCTTTGCAGCGCCAACAAGGTGTTAACTGCCTCGCATTAACATTTGATGGCGGACTCTGGGTCATCTGAGGTCGTGCAGCTGCAGGCGTGTACGTTCTGCCATATGCATTCCTGCCTGAAAACGACGTTACTTTGTGTACAGTACTTGCCGAAACCTCTTTGTGCTGCGAAATTTGTTTGGTGTTATCACTGGTGGACATAACTGCCTGGGCTATTGTTATGGCTTTGCTCAGGTTCGGTGTTTCAACAGTCAACAGTTTGTGAAGGATAACCTCATGGCCAATGCCAAGCACAAAAAAGTCTCTTAGCATTTGCTCCAGGAATCCATCGAATTCGCAATGCCCTGCAAGGCGCCTTAGTTCGGCGATGTAGCCCGCCACTTCCTGGCCTTCAGACTGTTGACACGCGTAAAATCGATACCTTGCCATCAGAGCGCTCTCCTTTGGATTTAGGTGCTCCCGGACCAGTGTACACAGTTCTTCATACGATTTGGTTGTTGGTTTCACCGGAGCTAGAAGGTTCTTCATGAGGCCACAGGTTGTTGCCCCGCAGACGGTGAGGAGGATCGCCCTCCGTTTGGCAGCGTTCACACTCCCTTCCAGCTCGTTGGCCACGAAGTATTGGTCGAGTCTCTCCACAAAGGCCTCCCAATCGTCCCCTTCGGAGAATTTCTCCAGCATACCAACAATTCTCTGCATTTTCGCGCGATGGTTCGTTATCTCGTCGCCAGTTGTTATGTCTTGAATAAAGCACTGTGACTGAGTACTGTAGACGTGAGTAAGTGTGACCTTAGTCTCTTTATTCTAACTCCAGAGTGTTGGCACAGCATGGGAGGCCTGCTTATATATAGTGTTCCCAAGGGATGCTGGGATCCCTTGGGACTCCCAACAGATACACCGTCTGGTGTCGGTAAGATGCTGGTTACATGGTGTTGCATACATAACAGTAAGTTTACCATCATTATGGACCATAAGCCGCTAACAGCAATCGTCCATCCAAAGTCCCCAGTTCCAACATTAGCTGCAGCCCGAATGCAGAGATGGGCTTTGATTTTGTCAGCATATACATCTGATATTGAATACAGACAATCAGCTGATCACAGTAATGCTGATGCTATGTCTAGATTGCCTTCACCATCACAAGTTACACCCGATAGGGAAGAAGTGTTTTATTTTTCATACATTGATGAACTGCCAGTCACAGCTGAAGAGATTGGTAGAGCAACCAAACGTGACCCAGTGATGTCAAAGGTGTATGAGTATATTGCAAATGGATGGCCAAACCAGGTAACAGACAAAGATACACATCCATTCTTCATTCGTAGGAATGAATTATCAGTCGATATTGTATCATGTGGGGTGCAAGAGTGGTTATACCAAATAAATTCAGGTCCAAATTATCAGGAGACCTCCATGACCAGCACCTGGGAATGTGTTTGACCAAGAGTTTTGCACACAGTTATTTATGGTGGCCAGGTCTTGATAAAGATACAGAGTACATCGTGAGTCAGTGTACGACATGTCAATCGGTAAGCAAGCAACCACCACCAGTACCATTACAGCCATGGAAATGGCCTCCCAGGGTGTGGCAAAGGCTACATATTGATTTTGCTGAGTTAGAAGGACAACAATTATTCATTGTGATTGATAGCCATTCGAAGTGGGTCGAGGTGTTTCCAATGTGGAAAATAACAACAAGTAAAACATTAGACATTTTACGAAGATTATTTTCTTCATTTGGCCTCCCAGAAGAAATTGTTTCCGATAATGGACCACAATTTCGTTCAGAAGAATTTACACAATTCACGAGCAAAAATGGTGTGAAACATACCAAGGTTCCACCATACCATCCTGTTTCGAATGGTGCAGCAGAGCGCACTGTACAAATTGTAAAACGTGCCCTCAAAACAAATGTTAGATCCAAATCCAAGGAAACGACAGTTGTCATTGGATCACAAATTGGCTAATTTCCTAATTACGTATCGTAATATTCCTCACACAACTACTGGTAGAACACCAACAGAGTTGTTCTTAAACAATAGCCATGAACCAGATTCTTGTTGCTAAAGCCAAATTTGGCACAGTCCGTAGAAGAGAGTCAATTAAGACAGAAAGAGAATCATGATAGAGGTCGAGTAAAAGAGAGAAGTGTGAAATTAAACCAGAAGGTGAGAGTGAAGAACCATCACCATAAATGTTAAAGTGGTTACCAGGAAGAGTGGTGAAGATATGTGGTCCTCGCATATATTTGGTCAAGATGTTTGATAATGGACAGGTTAGGTTTGTTCACATTGATCATATTTTACCTACAGACATGGAAGGAGTTGAAGGTGGGAAGGATTCAATTATTTCTGACTCACCAGATAGTTTTGATACACCAGTAGCAAATCCGAAATCCAATGTACTGGAAACAAATCCAAGAGAGAATCAGAATGAAAGTCTGAGTCCGAGTCAGGAAAACAAAGAGCCTGAAGTTAGAGTGAGTTCAAATGAAAATCAAGGAAATTCCGTGGAGGAAAACTTTCCTCAGGATCAGCCTCGAATGAGTTTAAATTCGACACCATGTTTGGAAGGTTATGTTCGAGAGCAAAGGTATCCTCTTCGAAACTTAATTTCTAAATATGGCGAAATAAGTCCATATCCCTTGTTATGTATAACCATGCAAGTTATGTATGATGACTGTTTGTTATAATTACTTCTTCATTAAGGAGGGAGAAGTATAATGTAGTCTGTAGCTCCACCCTGTGGATGCCTGTGTTACTGCAGTTAATAAAGAGCAGGTCACCTGACCAGCAGGTCAGAGGTTTCCGGGACCGGCAGCCATCTTACAGGTTCTGTGTTGTGTGCGATCCAAATATATGACATCCTCCAGCATCTACACCCCTCCCTATCTCTGTAACCTCCTCCAGTCCCTACATCCCTCCCTACCTCTGTAACCTCCTCCAGCCCCAACACCCAGCACTATATCTGAAACCTCCTCCAGCCCCTACACCCCTCCCTCTCTCTGTAACACCCTCCAGCCCCTACACCACTCCCTATCTCTGTAACCTCCTCCAGCCACTACACACCTCCCTATCTCTGTAACCTCCTCCAGCCCTGATACCCCTCCCTATCTCTGTAACCTCCTCCAGACCCGACACCCCTCCCTATCTCTGTAACCTCATCCAGTCCCTACAACCCTAACGATCTCTGTAACCTCCTCCAGCCTCTACATCCCTCCCAATCTCTGTAACCCCCTCCAGCCACTACACGCCTCCCTATCTCTGTAACCTCCTCCGGCCCCTTCATCCCGTCCCTATCTCTGTAACCTCCTCCAGCCCCTACAGCCCTCCCTATCTCCGTAACCTCCTCCGGCCCCGACATCCCGTCCCTATTTCTGTAACCTCCTCCAGCCCCTACACCCCTCCCTATCTCTGTAACCTCCTCTAGCCCCTATGCCCCTCCCTATCTCTGTAACCTCCTCCAGCCCCTACACCCCTCCCTATCACTGTAAGCTCCTCCAGCCCCGACACCCCTCCCTTTCTCTGTAACCCCCTCCAGCCTCTACACCCCTCCCTATGTAACCCCCTTCAGTCCCTACACCCCTCCCTATCTCTGTAACCTCCTCCAGCCCCTACACCCCTCCCTTTCTCTGTAACCTCCTCCAGCCCCTACATCCCTCCCTATCTCTGTAACCTCCTCCAGCCCCTACACCCCTCCCTATCTCTGTAACCCCTCCAACCCCTACACCCCTCCCTATCTCTGTAATCCCCTCCAGCTCCACAACCCCCCGAGATGTCTGCACTCCTCTAATTCTGCCCTCCTGACCATCCCTGATTATAATTGCTCCACCATCGGTGACCCTGCCTTCTGTTGCCTGGGCCCCAAGCTCTGGAACTCCCTCCCTAAACCTCTCCGCCTCTCTCTCCTCCTTTAAGACGCTCCTTAAATCCTCCCTCTGTGACCCAGCTTTTGATCGCCTGTCCCGAATATCTCTGTATGTGGCTCGGTGTCCGATTCTATTGAATAACCTTCCTGTGAAGCGCTCCTGGGAAGGGGATTTGTGATGTTTTACTGTGTGAAAGGCGCTATATAAATTCAAGTTGTTGTTGAATGATACCGGGGACTGACGGGGTTAAATCCCGAGGACAGACGGGGCCTGTGTTCCCTCGAGTGTAGAAGATTAAGCGACGACCTGATCGAGGGGTTTGAGAGGATTAAAGGATTCGATCGGGTGGGACGAGAGAAACTGTTCCCTCTGGTGGGGGGGCAGTCCAGAACAAGGGGACGTCACCTTCACATTGGAGCCCGGCCGTTCAGGGGTGATGTCGGGAAACACTTCTTCACACACAGGGCAGTGGGAATCTGGGACTCTCTCCCCCAAAACACTGTGGACCCTGGGGGGCAATTGGAGCTTTCATAACTGAGATCACACAATATTTGTCGGGTCAGGATTTCGAGGCATCTGGAACGAAGGCGGATCGATGGAGTTTAGATGCAGACCAGCCGTGAGCTGATTGAATGGCGGAACAGGCTCGAGGGGCTGAACGGCCTCCTCCTGTTCCTAATGTAACAGGCTCGAGGGGCTGAATGGTCTCCTCCTGTTCCTAATAAGAACATCAGAAATAGGAGCAGGAGTCGGCCATTCGGCCCCTCGAGCTTGCTCCGCCATTTAATACGATCATGGCGAACCCGATCATGGACTCAGCTCCACTTCCCTGCCCGCCCCCTTATCCCCTTATCGGTTAAGAAACTGTCTATCTCTGTCTTAAATATATTCAATGTCCCGGCTTCCACAGCTCTCTGAGGCAGCAAATTCCACAGATTTACAACCCTCTGAGAGAAGAAATTCCTCCTCATCTCAGTTTTAAATGGGCGGCCCCTTATACTAAGACCATGCCCCCTAGTTCTAGTCTCCCCCATCAGTGGGAACATCCTCTCTGCATCCACCTTGTCAAGCCCCCTCATAATCTGATACCTTTCGATAAGATCACCTCTCATTCTTCTGAATTCCAATGAGTAGAGGCCCAACCTCCTCAACCTTTCCTCATAAGTCAACCCCCTCATCCCCGGAATCAACCGAGTGAACCTTCTCTGAACTGCCTCCAAAGCAAGTGTATCCTTTCGTAAATATGGAAACCAAAACTGCACGCAGTACTCCAGGTGTGGCCTCACCAATACCCTGTATAACTGGAGCAAGACTTCCCTGCTTTTATACTCCATCCCCTTTGCAATAAAGGCCAAGATACCATTGGCCTTCCTGATCACTTGCTGTACCTGCAGACTAACCTTTTGTGTTTCATGTACAAGTACCCCCAGGTCCCGCTGTACTGCAGCACTTTGCAATCTTTCTCCATTTAAATTATAACTTGCTTTGATTTTTTTCTGCTAAAGTGCATGACCTCACACTTTCCCACATTATACTCCATCTGACAAATTTTTGCCCACTCACTGAGCCTGTCTGTGTCCTTTTACAGATTTTTTGTGTCCTCCTCACACATTGCTTTTCCTCCCATCTTTGTATTGTCAGCAAACTTGTCTACGTTACACTCGGTCCCTTCTTCCAAGTCGTTAATATAGATTGTAAATAGTTGGGGTCCCAGCACTGATCCCTGCGGCACCCCACTAGTTACTGATTGCCAACCCGAGAATGAGGGTTTGAGGGGAAATGTCTTCACCCAGAGAGTGGTGGGGGTCTCGAAGTCACTGCCTGAAAAGGTGGTAGAGGGAGAGATTTGAGGAAAAGAGTGTTTGAAGACCAGGCCCTCAAATCCACCACCCAGCTCATGGTCTGCAGGGCTGTAGTGATACCCGCCTCCTGTATGGCTCAGAGACATGGACCATGTACAGTAGACACCTCAAGTCGCTGGAGAAATACCACCAACGATGTCTCCGCAAGATCCTGCAAATCCCCCGGGAGGACAGACGCACCAACGTTAGCGTCCTCGACCAGGCCCAACATCCCCAGCATCGAAGCACTGACCACACTCGACCAGCTCCGCTGGGCAGGGCCACATTGTCCACATGTCCCCCGACACGAGACTCCCAAAGCGAGCGCTCTACTCGGAACTCCTTCACGGCAAACGAGCCAAAGGTGGGCAGAGGAAACGTTACAGGGACCACCCTCAAAGCCTCCCTGATAAAGTGCAACATCCCCCACCGACACCTGGGAGTCCCTGGGCCCAAAGACCAGTCCGCCCTAAGTGGAGGAAGTGCATCCGGGAGGGCGCTGAGCACCTCGTGTCTCGTCGCCGAGAGCGTGCAGAAACCAAGCGCAGGCAGCGGAAGGAGCGTGCGGCAAACCAGTCCCACCCTCCCCTTCCCTCAACCACTGTCTGTCCCACCTGTGACAGGGACTGTGGTTCCCGTATTGGACTGTTCAGCCACCTGAGGACTCACGTTAAGAGTGGAAGCAAGTCTTCCTCGATTCCGAGGGACTGCCTGTGATGATGTGCAGCTTGAAGTGCCGTAACCTACAGGGCTACGGACCCAGAGCGGGAAAGTGGAATGAGGCCGGGTAGCTCTTGGTCGGCCGGCCACGATGGGCCGAAATGGCCTCCTCCCGCGCTGTAAATTTCCGTGGTTCAGTGATGGGTGGAGGCTGGCACTGAGAGGGTTACCGAGTCAGAAAGGCCTTTCTATCCACAGTCATCGCACCTTCTCTTCAGGTATGTGCCCCGACAGGTATGAGGACAGAGGAGGACATTGTGCTGCGCCCAGTCGTCACGGCAACGGCTCCATTGCCCAGAGGCCTATGTCCACGGCCAATGAGGGGACATGGCTCGGGCCCACATCACAATTCCAGCCCTCTCTCCCCCGTCCACGTAAAAGGTTAACCGGTTCAACGGAGAGAGGGAGAGGGGCCTAGTTCTGTCAACTTACCCACTCCCTCCCATCCTGCGCCCCAGAATCCAGGCCCCACACTCCCCGTGGTGCCAGTACTGAGGGAGCACCGCACTGTCGGAGGGGCAGTACTGAGGGAGCCCCGCACTGTCGGAGGGGCAGTACTGAGGGAGTGCCGCACTGTCGGAGGGGCAGTACTGAGGGAGCCCCACACTGTCGGAGGGGCAGTACTGAGGGAGTGCCGCACTGTCGGAGGGGCAGTACTGAGGGAGTGCCGCACTGTCGGAGGGGCAGTACTGAGGGAGTGCCGCACTGTCGGAGGGGCAGTACTGAGGGAGCCCCGCACTGTCGGAGGGGCAGTACTGAGGGAGTGCCGCACTGTCGGAGGGGCAGTACTGAGGGAGTGCCGCACTGTCGGAGGGGCTGTTTTTCCGGATGAGTCTTTACTTTCGCAGGTGGATGTAAACGATTCCACGGCCTCGATGGAGGAGGAACGCTGGGGGCAGGGCGGGGAGGAATTCCCCCTGGTGTCCTGAGGCCAATATTTATCCCTCAAACCAAATCACTAAAAAAAAACAGATGATCTGGGACATTATCACAGTGCGGTGTGTGGGAGCTTGCTGTGCACAAATTGGTGTTTCCCACAATACAGCAGTGAGCGCACTCTAAAGAAAAGTCCTTCGTTGGCCGTGAGTCGATTCGGGCCTCGTCCCGAGAGGGTGCTATATCAATTCACAAACTTTATTTTATCTTTCGGGGGAATGGAGTGTTAATGACCAGGCCCGCAATCTCGAGTCTCTCGTCTGGGCTTCCCAACGTTGCTGACACTGGAGCGATGGAAAAATTCCTTTTCCTGAATTCTCAGCGCTCAATGAGGCACTTGGACCGGACAGGAGACAGGAAAGGGATGTGTGCATGTCACCTCCATCTCCAGGCAACCGGCCTGAGGATGTGAAGCAGCAGTCCAAATCGAGCCTCCGGCAGCTATCTACCCAACACCCAACTTCCTAAACACATCTCCCTCCCCCTCTACTCAACTCAGCAAATGCTTCATCCCAGAACTGGCCAAGCAATGTCTGGGGGAGAGAGGTTACTGAGTGACAGTGTGAGGGAGCTGGATTAACATCAGTACAGATACAATCAGTGACACAGGGCACTGGGGGAGAGGGGTTACTGAGTGACAGTGTGAGGGAGCTGGATTAACATCAGTACAGATACAGTCAGTGACACAGGGCGCTGGGGGAGAGGGGTTACTGAGTGACAGTGTGAGGGAGCTGGATTAACATCAGTACAGATACAGTCAGTAACACAGGGCGCTGGGGGAGAGGGGTTACTGAGTGACAGTGTGAGGGAGCTGGATTAACATCAGTACAGATACAGTCAGTAACACAGGGTGCTGGGGGAGAGGGGTTACTGAGTGACAGTGTGAGGGAGCTGGATTAACATCAGTAGAGATACAGTCAGTAACACAGGGCGCTGGGGGAGAGGGGTTACTGAGTGACAGTGTGAGGGAGCTGGATTAACATCAGTACAGATACAGTCAGTAACACAGGGCGCTGGGGGAGAGGGGTTACTGAGTGACAGTGTGAGGGAGCTGGATTAACATCAGTAGAGACAGTCAGTAACACAGGGCGCTGGGGGAGAGGGGTTACTGAGTGACAGTGTGAGGGAGCTGGATTAACATCAGTACAGATACAGTCAGTAACACAGGGTGCTGGGGGAGAGGGGTTACTGAGTGACAGTGTGAGGGAGCTGGATTAACATCAGTCGAGATACAGTCAGTAACACAGGGCGCTGGGGGAGAGGGGTTACTGAGTGACTGTGTGAGGGAGCTGGATTAACATCAGTACAGATACAGTCAGTGACACAGGGTGCTGGGGGAGAGGGGTTACTGAGTGACAGTGTGAGGGAGCTGGATTAACATCAGTCGAGATACAGTCAGTAACACAGGGCGCTGGGGGAGAGGTGTTACTGAGTGACAGTGTGAGGGAGCTGGATTAACATCAGTACAGATAGTCAGTAACACAGGGCGCTGGGGGAGAGGGGTTACTGAGTGACAGTGTGAGGGAGCTGGATTAACATCAGTACAGATAGTCAGTAACACAGGGCGCTGGGGGAGAGGGGTTACTGAGTGACTGTGTGAGGGAGCTGGATTAACATCAGTACAGATACAGTCAGTGACACAGGGTGCTGGGGGAGAGGGGTTACTGAGTGACAGTGTGAGGGAGCTGGATTAAGATCAGTGGAGATACAGTCAGTGACACAGGGTGCTGGGGGAGAGGGGTTACTGAGTGACAGTGTGAGGGAGCTGGATTAACATCAGTACAGATACAGTCAGTAACACAGGGCTCTGGGGGAGAGGGGTTACTGAGTGACAGTGTGAGGGAGCTGGATTAACATCAGTACAGATACAGTCAGTAACACAGGGCTCTGGGGGAGAGGGGTTACTGAGTGACAGTGTGAGGGAGCTGGATTAACATCAGTACAGATACAGTCAGTAACACAGGGTGCTGGGGGAGAGGGGTTACTGAGTGACAGTGTGAGGGAGCTGGATTAACATCAGTACAGATACAGTCAGTGACACAGGGCTCTGGGGGAGAGGGGTTACTGAGTGACAGTGTGAGGGAGCTGGATTAACATCAGTACAGATACAGTCAGTGACACAGGGCACTGGGGGAGAGGGGTTACTGAGTGACAGTGTGAGGGAGCTGGATTAACATCAGTAGAGATACAGTCAGTAACACAGGGCGCTGGGGGAGAGGGGTTACTGAGTGACAGTGTGAGGGAGCTGGATTAACATCAGTACAAATACAGTCAGTAACACGGCGCTGGGGGAGAGGGGTTACTGAGTGACAGTGTGAGGGAGCTGGATTAACAGCAGTAGATATACAGTCAGTAACACAGGGCACTGGGGGAGAGGGGTTACTGAGTGACAGTGTGAGGGAGCTGGATTAACATCAGTACAGATACAGTCAGTAACACAGGGTGCTGGGGGAGAGGGGTTACTGAGTGACAGTGTGAGGGAGCTGGATTAACATCAGTACAGATACAGTCAGTAACACAGGG
>NW_027250917.1:82500-85000 GCF_044704955.1 Pristiophorus japonicus | reverse complement strand
CTCTCGCTCACCTTCTCTCTCTCTCGCCTTCTCTCTCTCTCTCTCTCGCCTTCTCTCTCTTCTTCTCTCTCTCGCTCACCTTCTCTCACTCTCTCGCCTTCTCTCTCTCTCCTTTCTCTCTCTCTCTCTCTCGCTGTCTCTCCCTCTCCCCTTCTGTCTCTCTCCTTCTCTCTCTCTCGCCTTCTTACTCTATCGCTCTCTCTCTCTCCTTTGCGCTCTCTCTCTCCTTCTGTCTGTCTCTCTCATTCTCTCTCGCTCTCACCTTCTCTCTCTCTATCCTTCTCTCTCTCTCTCGCTCACCTTCTCTCTCTCTCTCTCTCTCACCTTCTCTCTCTCTCACCCTCTCTCTCCTTCTCTCTCTCGCTCTCTCTCTCTATCGCGCCTTATCTCTCTCCCTCTCTCTCTCTATCGTGCCTTCTCTCTCTCTCTCTCACTTCTTCTCTCTCTCTCGCTCACCTTCACTCTCTCTCTCTCTCGCTCACCTTCTCTCACTCTCTCTCTCGCCTTCTCTCTCTCCTCGTCTCTCGCTCTCGCTCACCTTCTCTCTCTCGCGCCTTCTCTCACCCTCTCTCTCTCTCTCTCTCTCCTTCTCTCTCTCTCGCTCGCTCTCTCTCCTTCTCTCTCTCTCTCTCGCCTTCTCTCTCTCTCTCACCCTCCTTCACCCTCTCTCTCCTTCTCTCTCTCCCTATCGCGCCTTCTCTCTCTCCCTCTCTCTCTCTCTATCGCGCCTTCTCTCTCTCTCTCTCTTCTCTCTCTCTCTCGCTCACCTTCTCTCTCACTCTCTCTCTCACCTTCTGTCTCTCTCTCTCTCTCGCCTTCTCTCTCTCTCCTCTCTGTCTCTCTCTCTCTCTCTCTCGCTGTCTCTCGCTTTCTCTCCTTCTCTCACTTTCTCTCCCTCTCCCCTTCTGTCTCTCTCCTTCTCTATCTCTCGCCTTCTTACTCTCTCGCTCTCTCTCTCTCCTTTGCTCTCTCTCTCTCCTTCTCTCTGTCTCTCTCATTCTCTCTCGCTCTCACCTTCTCTCTCTCCCTCTCTTGCCTTCTCTCTCTCTCGCTCTCTCTCTCTCTCTCACCTTCTCTCTCTCTTCTTCTCTCTCTGTCTCTCTCATTCGCTCTCACCTTCTCTCTCTCTCTCTCTTGCCTTCTCTCTCTCTCTCGCTCTCTCTCTCTCTATCGTGCCTTCTCTCTCTCCCTTTCTCTCTCTATCGCGCCTTCTCTCACTCTCTCTCCCTCACCTTCTCTCTCTCTCTCGCCTTCTTTCTCTCGCTCTCTCTCTCTCTCTCACCTTCTCTCTCGCTCTCTCTCTCTCTCTCTATCGTGCCTTCTCTCACCCTCTCTCTCTCTCTCCTTCTCTCTATCTCTCGCTCTCTCTCTCTCTCTCTCGCCTTCTCTCTCTCTCTCACCCTCTCTCTCACCCTCTCTCTCTCTCCTTCTCTCCCCCTCTCTTCTTCTCTCTCGCTCTCGCTCACCTTCTCTCTCTCGCTCTCCTTCTCTCTCTCGCTCTCTCTCTCTCTCTCTATCTCGCTCGCTCTCTCTCCTTCTCTCTCTCTCTCTCTCCCTCTATCGCGCCTTCTCTCTCTCTCTCTCTCTCTCTTCTTCTCTCTCTCGCTCTCTCTCTCACCTTCACGCTCTCTCTCTCTCTCGCTCTCTCTCCTTCTCACTTTCTCTCCCTCTCCCCTTCTGTCTCTCTCCTTCTCTCTCTCTCGCCTTCTTACACTCTCGCTCTCTCTCTCTCCTTTGCTCTCTCTCTCTCTCCTTCTCTCTGTCTCTCTCATTCTCTCTCGCTCTCACCTTCTCTCTCTCTCTCTCTTGCCTTCTCTCTCTCTCTCGCTCGCTCTCTCTCTATCGCGCCTTTTCTCTCTCCCTCTCTCTCTCTATCGCGCCTTCTCTCTCTCTCTCTCTCTTGCTCACCTTCTCTCTCTCTCTCTCTCTCACCTTCTCTCTCTCCTTCTCTCTCTCTCCTTCTCTCTCAACTTCTCTCTCTCTCTTCTTCTCTCTCTCGCTCACCTTCTCACTCTCTCTCTCACCTTCTGTGTCTCTCTCTGTCTCACCTTCTCTCTCGCTCTCTCTCTCACCTTCTCTCTCTCTCTCTCTCGCTCTCTCTGTCTCTTCTTCTCTCTCTCTCTCGCTCACCTTCTCTCTCTCTCTCTCTCTCACCTTCACTCTCTCTCTCTCTTCTCTCTCTCTCTCGCTCACCTCTCTCTCTCTCACACCTTCTTACTCTCTCGCCCTCTCTCTCTCCTTTGCTCTCTCTCTCTCCTTCTCTCTGTCTCTGTCATTCTCTCTCGCTCTCACCTTCTCTCTCTCTCTCTCTCCTTCTCTCTCCCTCTCCCTCTCGCTCTCTCTCTCTCCTTCTCTCTCCCTCTCTCCTTGTCTCTCCCTCTCTCCTTGTCTCTCCCTCTCTCTCTCTCCTTCTCTCTCTCTCTCTCTCTCTCTCTATCACGCCTTCTCTCTCTCTCTCTTCTTCTCTCTCTCTCTCTTCTTCTCTCTCTCTCTCTTCTTC
>NW_027250917.1:65000-77500 GCF_044704955.1 Pristiophorus japonicus | reverse complement strand
GCCTTCTTACTCTCTCGCTCTCTCTCTCCTTTGCTCTCTCTCTCTCCTTCTCTGTCTCTCTCATTCTCTCTCGCTCTCACCTTCTCTCTCTCGCTCGCTCTCTCTCTATCGCGCCTTCTCTCTCTCTCTCCCTCTCCTGCTCACCTTCTCTCTCTCTTGCTCTCTCTCTCACCTCTCTCGCTCTCTCTCTCTATCGTGCCTTCTCTCACCCTCTCTCTCTCCTTCTCTCGCTCTCTCACTCACCTTCTCTCTCTTTCTCCTTCTCTCTCTCCTTCTCTCACCTTCTCTCTCGCTCTCTCTCTCTATCGCGCCTTCTCTCTCTCCCTCTCTCTCTCTATCACGCCTTGTCTCTCTCTCTCTCTTCTTCTCTCTCTCGCTCACCTTCTCTCTCTCCCTCTCTCTCTCTCTATCGCGCCTTCTCTCTCTCTCTCTCGCTCACCTTCTCTCTCTCTCTTGCTCTCTCTCTCCTGCCTTCTCGGTTCTTCTCTCTCTCTCTCGCTCACCTTCTCTCTCTCTCTTGCTCTTTCTCTCCTGCCTTCTCTCTTCTTCTCTCTCTCTCTCTCTCGCTCACCTTCTCTCACTCTATCGCCTTCTCTCTCTCTCTCGACTTCTCTCCCTCTCACTCTGTCTCTCTCTGTCTCTCTCATTCTCTCTCTCTATCGTGCCTTCTCTCTCTCTCTCTCTCTCTTGCTCACCTTCTCTATCTCTTGCTCTCCCTCTCACCTTCTCTCTCGCTCTCTCTCTCTCTCTCTCTATCGTGCCTTCTCTCACCCTCTCTCTCTCGCTCACCTTCTCTCTCTCTAACTCTTCTCTCTCTCCCTCACCTTCTCTCTCTCTCTCTCCTTCTCTCTCTCTCTCGCTCACCTTCTCTCTCTCTCGCTCACCTTCTCTCTCTCTCTCTCTCACCTTCTCTCTCTCTAACTCTTCTCTCTCTCGCTCACCTTCTCTCTCTCTCTCGCTCACCTTCTGTCTCTCTCTCTCGCTGTCTCTCGCTCTCTCTCTCTCGCCATCTCTCGCTCGCTCTCTCTCGCGCTCTTTCTCCTTCTCTCACTTTCTCTCCCTCTCCCCTTCTGTCTCTCTCCTTCTCTCTCTCTCGCCTTCTTACTCTCTCGCTCTCTCTCACTCGCTCTCTCTCTCTCTATTGCGCCTTCTCTCTCTCTCTTCTTCTCTCTCTCTCGCTCTCCTTCTCTCTCTCGCTCTCTCTCTATCGCGCCTTCTCTCTCTCTCTCTCTGTCTTGCTCACCTTCTCTCTCTCTTGCTCTCTCTCACCTTCTCTCTCGCTCTCTCTCTCTATCGTGCCTTCTCTCTCGCTCTCTCTCTCTCTCTCCTTCTCTCTCTCTCTCCTTCTCTCTCTCTCTCCTTCTTACTCTCTCTCCTTCTTACTCTCTCGCTCTCTCTCCTTTGCTCTCTCTCTCTCATTCTCTCTCGTCTCTCATTCTCTCTCGCTCTCTCATTCTCTCTCGCTCTCATTCTCTCTCGCTCTCTCGCTCTCTCTCTCTCTCTCTCCTTGTCTCTCCCTCGCTCGCTCTCCTTCTCTCTCTCTCTCGCTCTCTCTCTCTCTATTGCGCCTTCTCTCACCCTCTCGCTCTGTCTCCTTCTCTCTCTCACTCTCTCTCTCTCTCTCTCTCTCACCTTCTCTCCCTCTCTCTCCTTGTCTGTCCCTCTCTCTCTCTCCTTGTCTGTCCCTCTCTCTCTCTCCTTCTCTGTCTCTCTCTCTCTCACCTTCTCTCTCTCTCTCTCTCTCACCTTCTCTCTCTCTCTCTCTCTCACCTTCTCCCTCTCTCTCTCTCCTTCCTCGCACCTTCTCTCTCTCTCTCTCGCCTTCTTTCTCACGCTCTCTCTCTCTCTCACGCTCTCTCTCTCTCTCACCTTCTCTCTCGCTCTCTCTCTCTCTCTCTATCGTGCCTTCTCTCACCCTCTCTCTCTCTCTCCTTCTCTCTCTCTCGCCTTCTTACTCTCTCGCTCTCTCTCTCCTTTGCTCTCTCTCTCTCCTTCTCTCTGTCTCTCTCATTCTCTCTCGCTCTCTCTCTTTATCGCGCCTTCTCTCACCCTCTCTCTCGCTCTCTCCTTCTCTCTCTCGCTCTCTCTCTCTCTATTGTGCCTTCTCTCTCTCTCTCTCTCTCTCTCACCTTCTCTCTCGCTCTCTCTCTCTCTCTATCGTGCCTTCTCACACTCTCTCTCTCTCTCCTTCTCTCTCTCCTTCTTACTCTCTCGCTCTCTCTCTCCTTTGCTCTCTCTCTCTCTCCTTCTCTCTGTCTCTCTCATTCTCTCTCGCTCTCACCTTCTCTCTCTCGCTCTCTCTCTCTCTATCGCGCCTTCTCTCTCTCTCTCTCTCTCCTGCTCACCTTCTCTCTCTCTTGCTCTCTCTCTCACCTCTCTCGCTCTCTCTCTCTATCGTGCCTTCTCTCACCCTCTCTCTCTCCTTCTCTCGCTCTCTCACTCACCTTCTCTCTCTCTCTCCTTCTCTCTCTCCTTCTCTCTCTCCCTATCGCGCCTTCTCTCTCTCGCTCTCTCTTCTTCTCTCTCTCTCTCGCTCTCCTTCTCTCTCTCGCTCTCTATCGCGCCTTCTCTCTCTCTCTCTCTCTGTCTTGCTCACCTTCTCTCTCTCTTGCTCTCTCTCACCTTCTCTCTCGCTCTCTCTCTATCGTGCCTTCTCTCTCGCTCTCTCTCTCTCTCTATCGTGCCTTCTCTCACCCTCTCTCTCTCTCTCTCTCTCTCCTTCTCTCTCTCTCTCCTTCTCTCTCTCTCGCCTTCTTACTCTCTCGCTCTCTCTCCTTTGCTCTCGCTCTCTCATTCTCTCTCGCGCCTTCTCTCTCTCTCTCTCGCTCGCTCTCTCTCTCTCTCGCTCTCTCTCTCTCTCTCCTTGTCTCTCCCTCGCTCTCTCTCCTTCTCTCTCTCTCTATTCTTCTCTCTCTCTCTCACCTTCTCTCTCTCTCTCACCTTCTCTCTATTGCGCCTTCTCTCACCCTCTCGCTCTGTCTCCTTCTCTCTCTCACTCGCTCTCTCTCTCTCTCACCTTCTCTCCCTCTCTCTTTGTCTGTCCCTCTCTCTCTCTCCTTCTCTGTCTCTCTCTCTCTCACCTTCTCTCTCTCTCTCTCTCTCTCACCTTCTCTCTCTCTCACCCTCTCCCTCTCTCCTTCTCTCTCTCACTCTCTCTCTCTCTCCCTCTCTCTCTCTATCACGCCTTCTCTCTCTCCCTCTCTCTATCGCGCCTTCTCTCTCTCTCTCTTGCTCACCTTCTCTCTCTCTCTATCTCACCTTCTCTCTCACCTCTCTCTCTCTCTCTCTCGCCTTCTCTCTCTCGCTCTCTCTGTCTCTTCTTCTCTCTCTCTCTCGCTCACCTTCTCTCTCTCTCTCTCTCTCTCACCTTCACTCTCTCTCTCTTCTTCTCTCTCTCGCTCACCTTCTCTCTCTCTCTCTCTCACCTTCTCGCTCTCTCTCTCTTGCCTTCTGTCTCTCTCTCGCTCACCTTCTCTCTCCTTCTCTCTCTCTCGCCTTCTTACTCTCTCGCCCTCTCTCTCTCCTTTGCTCTCTCTCTCTGTCTCTCTCATTCTCTCTCGCTCTCACCTTCTCTCTCTCTCTCTCTCTCTCCTTCTCTCTCCCTCTCGCTCTCCTTCTCTCTCTCTCCTTCTCTATCTCTCGCTCTCTCTCTCACCTTCTCTCTCCCTCTCTCTCCTTCTCTCTCTCTCTCTTCTTCTCTCTCTCTCTCGCTCACCTTCTCTCTCTCGCTCTCTCTCTCTCTATCGTGCCTTCTCTCACCCTCTCTCTCTCCTTCTCTCTCGCGCTCTCTCTCTCTCTATTGCGCCTTCTCTCTCTCTCTTCTCTCTCTCTCGCTCTCCTTCTCTCTCTTGCTCTCTCTCTCTCTATCGCGCCTTCTCTCTCGCTCTCTCTCTCTCTCTATCGTGCCTTCTCTCACCCTCTCTCTCACTCTCTCTCTCAACTTCTCTATCTCTCTCTCCCTATCTCTTTCTCTTACCTTCTCTCTCTCTCGCCTTCTCTCCACTTCTTTCTCTCGCCTTCTCTCTCGCCTTCTTCCACCCTCTCTCTCTCTCTCTCTCTCTCTCTATCTCTCTCTCTCGCCTTCTTTCTCTCTCTCTCACACTCACTCTCTGTCTCTCTCGCCATCTCTCTCTCTCTCTTGCTTTCCCTCTCCCTCTCTCTCACCTCTCTCTCTCGATTTTTCTCGCCCTCTCTCCCTCTCTCTTGCTCTTGCATTCTCTCTCTCTCTCTCTCGCCTTCACTCTCTCGGCTTCACCCTCTCTCTCTCTCTCGCCTTCTTTCTCCAGCCTTCTCTTCCTCTCTCTCGCCTTCTCTCTCACCTTCTCTCTCGCTCTCTCTCTCGCCTTCTCTCTCTTGCCTTCCCCGTCGCACTCCCTCTCACACTCTCTCTCTCCCTCTCTCTCTCGCCTTCTCACTATCGCATTCTCTCTCTCACCTTCTCTCTCTCTCTGTCACTCTCGCCATCTCTCTCTCACCTTCTCTCTATCTCCCTTCTCTCTCTCTCGCTATCTCTATCTCACTCTCTTGCCCCCTATCTCTCTGTCCCTCATGCTTGCTTTCTCTCTCCGTCCCTCATGCTTGCTTTCTCTCTCCGTCTCTCTCTCTCCTGCCTTCTCTCTCTCTCATTCTCTCTCGCCTTCTCGCTCTCTCTCTCTCTCCCCTTCCCTCTCCACATCTCTCTCGCCTTCTGTCTGTCTCTCTCTCTCTCTCTCTCCTTCTCTCACTTTCTCTCCCTCTCCCCTTCTGTCTCTCTCCTTCTCTCTCTCTCGCCTTCTTACTCTCTCGCTCTCTCTCCTTTGCTCTCTCTCGCTCGCTCTCTCTCTCCTTCCTCTCCTTCTCTCTCTCTCTCGCTCTCTCTCCTTTGCTCTCTCTCACTCCTTCTCTCTGTCTCTCTCATTCTCTCTCGCTCTCACCTTCTCTCTCTCTCTCTCTCTCTCTCTCTCTCCTTCTTCTCTCTCTCTCTCGCTCACCTCTCTCTCTCTCTCTCTCTCACCTTCTCTCTCTCTCTCTCTCTCTCTGGACTTCTCTCTCTCCCTCTCTCGCTCTCTCTCTCTCTCTCTCTCTCTCTCCTTCTCTCTCTCGCCTTCTCTTTCTCTCTCTCCTCTCTCTCTCTCTCTCTTTCTTTCTCGCACCTTCTCTCCCTCGCCTTCCCCCTCTCTCTCTCTCTCTCTCCTTCTCTCTCACTCTCTCCCTCCTTCTCTCTCTCTCTCCTTCTCTCTCTCTCTCCTTCTCTCTCTCTCTCTCCTTGTCTCTCCCTCGCTCTCTCTCCTTCTCTCTCGCTCTCTCTCTCTCTCTATCGTGCCTTCTCTCACCCTCTCGCTCTGTCTCCTTCTCTCTCTCACTCTCTCTCTCTCTCTCTCTCGCGCCTTCTCTCTCTCTCGCCTTCTTACTCTCTCGGTCTATCTCTCTCCTTTGCTCTCTCTCTCTCCCCTTCTCTCTGTCTCTCTCGCTCTCTCTCGCTCTCAGCTTCTCTCTCTCGCTCTCTCTCTCTCTATCGCGCCTTCTCTCTCTCTCTCTCTTGCCCACCTTCTCTCTCTCTCTCATCTTCTCTCTCTCTTTCTCTCGCCTTCTCTCTCTCCTTTTCTCTCCCTCTCTCTCGCGCCTTCTCTCTCTCCCTCTCTCTCTCTCTATCGCGCCTTCTTTCTCTCTCTCTCTCTCTCTCTACTTCTCTCGCTCACCTTCTCTCTCCCTCTCTCTATCGCGCCTTCTCTCTCTCTCTCTCTCTTGCTCACCTTCTCTCTCTCTTGCTCTCTCTCTCACCTTCTCTCACTCTCTCTCTCTCTCTATCGTGCCTTCTCTCACCCTCTCTCTCTCTCCCTCCTTCTCTCTCTCTCTCGCCTTCTTACTCTCTCGCTCTCTCTCTCCTTTGCTCTCTCTCTCTCCCCCTCTCTCTCTCTATCGCGCCTTCTCTCTCTCTCTCTCTCTCTCTCTCTCTACTTCTCTCGCTCACCTCTCTCCCTCTCTCTATCGCGCCTTCTCTCTCTCTCTCTCTCTTGCTCACCTTCTCTCTCTCTTGCTCTCTCTCTCACCTTCTCTCACTCTCTCTCTCTCTCTCTCTTGCTCACCTTCTCTCTCTCTCTCTCCTTCTCTCTCTCTCTCGCTCACCTTCTCTCTCTCTCGCTCACCTTCTCTCTCTCTCTCTCACCTTCTCTCTCTCTAACTCTTCTCTCTCTCGCTCACCTTCTCTCTCTCTCTCGCTCACCTTCTGTCTCTCTCTCTCGCTGTCTCTCGCTCTCTCTCTCTCGCCATCTCTCGCTCGCTCTCTCTCGCGCTCTTTCTCCTTCTCTCACTTTCTCTCCCTCTCCCCTTCTGTCTCTCTCCTTCTCTCTCTCTCGCCTTCTTACTCTCTCGCTCTCTCTCACTCGCTCTCTCTCTCTCTATTGCGCCTTCTCTCTCTCTCTTCTTCTCTCTCTCTCGCTCTCCTTCTCTCTCTCGCTCTCTCTCTATCGCGCCTTCTCTCTCTCTCTCTCTGTCTTGCTCACCTTCTCTCTCTCTTGCTCTCTCTCACCTTCTCTCTCGCTCTCTCTCTCTATCGTGCCTTCTCTCTCGCTCTCTCTCTCTCTCTCCTTCTCTCTCTCTCTCCTTCTCTCTCTCTCTCCTTCTCTCTCTCTCTCCTTCTCTCTCTCTCGCCTTCTTACTCTCTCGCTCTCTCTCCTTTGCTCTCTCTCTCTCATTCTCTCTCGCTCTCTCATTCTCTCTCGCTCTCACCTTCTCTCTCTCTCTCTCGCTCTCTCTCTCTCTCTCTCTCCTTGTCTCTCCCTCGCTCTCTCTCCTCTCTCTCTCTCGCTCTCTCTCTCTCTATTGCGCCTTCTCTCACCCTCTCGCTCTGTCTCCTTCTCTCTCTCACTCTCTCTCTCTCTCTCTCTCTCACCTTCTCTCCCTCTCTCTCCTTGTCTGTCCCTCTCTCTCTCTCCTTGTCTGTCCCTCTCTCTCTCTCCTTCTCTGTCTCTCTCTCTCTCACCTTCTCTCTCTCTCTCTCTCACCTTCTCCCTCTCTCTCCCTCCCTCTCTCTCTCTCCCTCTCTCTCTCTATCACGCCTTCTCTCTCTCTCTCTCTCGCTCACCTTCTCTCTCTCGCTCTCTCTCTCTATCGTGCCTTCTCTCACCCTCTCTCTCTCTCCTTCTCTCTCGTGCCTTCTCTATCTCTCTCTCTCTCTCTCTCGCTCTCCTTCTCTCTCTTGCTCTCTCTCTCTCTATCGCGCCTTCTCTCTCGCTCTCTCTCTCTCTCACTATCGTGCCTTCTCTCACCCTCTCTCTCTCTCTCTCTCGCCTTCTTACTCTCTCGCTCTCTCTCTCTCATTTGCTCTCTCTCTCTCTCTCCTTCTCGCTCGCTCTCTCCTTCTATCTCTCTCTTGCCTTCTCTCTCTCTCTCGCTCTCTCTCTCTCTCCTTCTCTCTCTCCCTCTCTCTCTCTCTCACCTTCTCTCTCTCTCTCTCCTTGTCTCTCCCTCTCTCTCTCTCCTTCTCTCTCTCTCTCCCCTTCTCTCTCTCGCTCTCTCTCTCTATCACGCCTTCTCTCTCTCTCTCTTCTTCTCTCTCTCTGTCTCGCTCACCTTCTCTCTCCTTCTCTCTCTCTCCTTCTCTCTCTCCTTCTCTCTCTCGCCTTCTTACTCTCTCGCTCTCTCTCTCTCCTTTGCTCTCTCTTCTTCTCTCTCTCTCTCTCGCTCCTTCTCTCTCTCTCCTTCTCTCTCTCTATCGCGCCTTCTCTCTCCCTCTCTCTCTCTCTCACCTTCTCTCTCTCTCTCTCTTCTTCTCTCTCTCGCTCACCTTCTCTCTCTCTCTCGCTCACCTTCTGTCTCTCTCTCTCTCTCGCTCTCTCTCTCGCTCGCTCTCGCGCTCTTTCTCCTTCTCTCACTTTCTCTCCCTCTCCCCTTCTGTCTCTCTCCTTCTCTCTCTCTCGCCTTCTTACTCTCTCGCTCTCTCTCTCTCGCTCTCTCTCTCTCTCTCTATTGCGCCTTCTCTCTCTCTCTTCTTCTCTCTCTCTCTCGCTCTCCTTCTCTCTCTCGCTCTCTCTCTATCTCTCTGTCTAGCTCACCTTCTCTCTCTCTTGCTCTCTCTCACCTTCTCTCTCGCTCTCTCTCTCTATCGTGCCTTCTCTCTCGCTCTCTCTCTCTCTCTATCGTGCCTTCTCTCACCCTCTCTCTCTCTCTCTCTCTCATTCTCTCTCGCTTTCTCATTCTCTCTCGCTCTCTCATTCTCTCTCTCTCTCTTGCCTTCTCTCTCTCTCTCTCTCTCTCGCTCTCCTTGTCTCTCCCTCGCTCTCTCTCCTTCTCTCTCTCTCTTCTCTCTCTCTCTCTCGCTCTCTCTCTCTCTATTGCGCCTTCTCTCACCCTCTCGCTTTGTCTCCTTCTCTCTCTCACTCTCTCTCTCTCTCTATCTCTCACCTTCTCTCCCTCTCTCTCCTTGTCTGTCCCTCTCTCTCTCTCACCTTCTCTGTCTCTCTCTCGCCTTCTCTCTCTCTCTCTCTCACCTTCTCTCTCCCTCTCACCCTCTCTCTCTCTCTCTCTCTCCCTCTCTCTCTCTATCACGCCTTCTCTCTCTCCCTCTCTCTCTCTCTATCGTGCCTTCTCTCTCTCTCTCTCTTGCTCACCTTCTCTCTCGCTCTCTATCTCACCTTCTCTCTCGCTCTCTCTCTCACCTTCTCTCTCTCTCTCTCTCGCCTTCTCTCTCTCGCTCTCTCTGTCTCTTCTTCTCTCTCTCTCTCGCTCACCTTCTCTCTCTCTCTCTCTCTCTCACCTTCACTCTCTCTCTCTCTTCTCTCTCTCTCTCGCTCACCTCTCTCTCTCTCTCTCTCACACCTTCTTACTCTCTCGCCCTCTCTCTCTCCTTTGCTCTCTCTCTCTCCTTCTCTCTGTCTCTGTCATTCTCTCTCGCTCTCACCTTCTCTCTCTCTCTCTCTCTCCTTCTCTCTCCCTCTCCCTCTCGCTCTCTCTCTCTCCTTCTCTCTCCCTCTCTCCTTGTCTCTCCCTCTCTCCTTGTCTCTCCCTCCTTCTCTCTCTCTCTTCTTCTCTCTCTCTCTATCGTGCCTTCTCTCACCCTCTCTCTCTCTCTCTCTCGCCTTCTTACTCTCTCGCTCTCTCTCTCTCTCATTTGCTCTCTCTCTCTCCTTCTCTCTCTCTCCTTCTCACTCGCTCTCTCCTTGTCTCTCCCTCTCTCTCTCTCCTTCTCTCTCTCTCTCTTCTTCTCTCTCTCTCTCTCTCTCTATCACGCCTTCTCTCTCTCCCTCTTCTTCTCTCTCTCTCTTCTTCTCTCTCCTTCTCTCTCTCTCCTTCTCTCTCTCGCCTTCTTACTCTCTCGCTCTCTCTCTCTCCTTTGCTCTCTCTCTTCTTCTCTCTCTATCTCTCGCTCTCTCTCTCACCTTCTCTCTCTCTCTCTCCTTGTCTCTCCCTCTCTATCTCTCCTTCTCTCTCTCCTCTTCTATCTCTCGCTCTCTCTCCTTCTCTCTCTCTATCGCGCCTTCTCTCTCTCCCTCTCTCTCTCTCTATCGCGCCTTCTCTCTCTCTCTCTTCTTCTCTCTCTCTCGCTCACCTTCTCTCTCTCTCGCCTTCTCTCTCTCTCTCTCTCGCCTTCTCTCTCTTCTTCTCTCTCTCGCTCACCTTCTCTCACTCTCTCGCCTTCTCTCTCTCTCCTTTCTCTCTCTCTCTCTCTCGCTGTCTCTCCCTCTCCCCTTCTGTCTCTCTCCTTCTCTCTCTCTCGCCTTCTTACTCTATCGCTCTCTCTCTCTCCTTTGCGCTCTCTCTCTCCTTCTGTCTGTCTCTCTCATTCTCTCTCGCTCTCACCTTCTCTCTCTCTATCCTTCTCTCTCTCTCTCGCTCACCTTCTCTCTCTCTCTCTCTCTCACCTTCTCTCTCTCTCACCCTCTCTCTCCTTCTCTCTCTCGCTCTCTCTCTCTATCGCGCCTTATCTCTCTCCCTCTCTCTCTCTATCGTGCCTTCTCTCTCTCTCTCTCACTTCTTCTCTCTCTCTCGCTCACCTTCACTCTCTCTCTCTCTCGCTCACCTTCTCTCACTCTCTCTCTCGCCTTCTCTCTCTCCTCGTCTCTCGCTCTCGCTCACCTTCTCTCTCTCGCGCCTTCTCTCACCCTCTCTCTCTCTCTCTCTCTCCTTCTCTCTCTCTCGCTCGCTCTCTCTCCTTCTCTCTCTCTCTCTCGCCTTCTCTCTCTCTCTCACCCTCCTTCACCCTCTCTCTCCTTCTCTCTCTCCCTATCGCGCCTTCTCTCTCTCCCTCTCTCTCTCTCTATCGCGCCTTCTCTCTCTCTCTCTCTTCTCTCTCTCTCTCGCTCACCTTCTCTCTCACTCTCTCTCTCACCTTCTGTCTCTCTCTCTCTCTCGCCTTCTCTCTCTCTCCTCTCTGTCTCTCTCTCTCTCTCTCTCGCTGTCTCTCGCTTTCTCTCCTTCTCTCACTTTCTCTCCCTCTCCCCTTCTGTCTCTCTCCTTCTCTATCTCTCGCCTTCTTACTCTCTCGCTCTCTCTCTCTCCTTTGCTCTCTCTCTCTCCTTCTCTCTGTCTCTCTCATTCTCTCTCGCTCTCACCTTCTCTCTCTCCCTCTCTTGCCTTCTCTCTCTCTCGCTCTCTCTCTCTCTCTCACCTTCTCTCTCTCTTCTTCTCTCTCTGTCTCTCTCATTCGCTCTCACCTTCTCTCTCTCTCTCTCTTGCCTTCTCTCTCTCTCTCGCTCTCTCTCTCTCTATCGTGCCTTCTCTCTCTCCCTTTCTCTCTCTATCGCGCCTTCTCTCACTCTCTCTCCCTCACCTTCTCTCTCTCTCTCGCCTTCTTTCTCTCGCTCTCTCTCTCTCTCTCACCTTCTCTCTCGCTCTCTCTCTCTCTCTCTATCGTGCCTTCTCTCACCCTCTCTCTCTCTCTCCTTCTCTCTATCTCTCGCTCTCTCTCTCTCTCTCTCGCCTTCTCTCTCTCTCTCACCCTCTCTCTCACCCTCTCTCTCTCTCCTTCTCTCCCCCTCTCTTCTTCTCTCTCGCTCTCGCTCACCTTCTCTCTCTCGCTCTCCTTCTCTCTCTCGCTCTCTCTCTCTCTCTCTATCTCGCTCGCTCTCTCTCCTTCTCTCTCTCTCTCTCTCCCTCTATCGCGCCTTCTCTCTCTCTCTCTCTCTCTCTTCTTCTCTCTCTCGCTCTCTCTCTCACCTTCACGCTCTCTCTCTCTCTCGCTCTCTCTCCTTCTCACTTTCTCTCCCTCTCCCCTTCTGTCTCTCTCCTTCTCTCTCTCTCGCCTTCTTACACTCTCGCTCTCTCTCTCTCCTTTGCTCTCTCTCTCTCTCCTTCTCTCTGTCTCTCTCATTCTCTCTCGCTCTCACCTTCTCTCTCTCTCTCTCTTGCCTTCTCTCTCTCTCTCGCTCGCTCTCTCTCTATCGCGCCTTTTCTCTCTCCCTCTCTCTCTCTATCGCGCCTTCTCTCTCTCTCTCTCTCTTGCTCACCTTCTCTCTCTCTCTCTCTCTCACCTTCTCTCTCTCCTTCTCTCTCTCTCCTTCTCTCTCAACTTCTCTCTCTCTCTTCTTCTCTCTCTCGCTCACCTTCTCTCACTCTCTCTCTCACCTTCTGTGTCTCTCTCTGTCTCACCTTCTCTCTCGCTCTCTCTCTCACCTTCTCTCTCTCTCTCTCTCGCTCTCTCTGTCTCTTCTTCTCTCTCTCTCTCGCTCACCTTCTCTCTCTCTCTCTCTCTCACCTTCACTCTCTCTCTCTCTTCTCTCTCTCTCTCGCTCACCTCTCTCTCTCTCACACCTTCTTACTCTCTCGCCCTCTCTCTCTCCTTTGCTCTCTCTCTCTCCTTCTCTCTGTCTCTGTCATTCTCTCTCGCTCTCACCTTCTCTCTCTCTCTCTCTCCTTCTCTCTCCCTCTCCCTCTCGCTCTCTCTCTCTCCTTCTCTCTCCCTCTCTCCTTGTCTCTCCCTCTCTCCTTGTCTCTCCCTCTCTCTCTCTCCTTCTCTCTCTCTCTCTCTCTCTCTCTCTATCACGCCTTCTCTCTCTCTCTCTTCTTCTCTCTCTCTCTCTTCTTCTCTCTCTCTCTCTTCTTCTCTCTCCTTCTCTCTCTCTCCTTCTCTCTCTCGCCTTCTTACTCTCTCGCTCTCTCTCTCTCCTTTGCTCTCGCTCTCTCTCTCACCTTCTCTCTCTCTCTCTCCTTGTCTCTCCCGCTCTATCTCTCCTTCTCTCTCTCCTCTTCTATCTCTCGCTCTCTCTCCTTCTCTCTCTCGCTCTCTCTCCTTCTCTCTCTCTATCGCGCCTTCTCTCTCTCCCTCTCTCTCTCGCGCCTTCTCTCTCTCTCTCTTCTTCTCTCTCTCTCGCTCACCTTCTCTCTCTCTCGCCTTCTCTCTCTCTCTCTCTCGCCTTCTCTCTCTTCTTCTCTCTCTCGCTCACCTTCTCTCACTCTCTCGCCTTCTCTCTCTCTCCTTTCTCTCTCTCTCTCTCTCGCTGTCTCTCCCTCTCCCCTTCTGTCTCTCTCCTTCTCTCTCTCTCGCCTTCTTACTCTATCGCTCTCTCTCTCTCCTTTGCGCTCTC